>NC_071577.1:18897500-18980000 GCF_024509145.1 Vidua macroura
GCCGAGCGGAGAGGGGAATCCGGAGAGAGGCGGAGAGAGCGGGCAAGGAGCAGGGAGGGCTGCAGGATGTACCGCGGCTCCCCACGCTCGGGGGACTGGGGGAACGTGTCGGGGAGAAACTTTGCAAAACTTCAATTTGAGCGGAGACACGGGTGAGACCCCGGTAGTCCCGGAGGGAGCAGCGGCTCGGCTTCAGGAGCTCGACGCGCCCGCACCTGCTGGGGACCGGCCGGGGGAGCCCGACCGGAGCAGGGCAGAGGCTTGGGCCGAGCAGAGCCCTCCGGGAAGGGAAGGGCAGCGGTGAGGGAGGACGCGGGGAGCCCCAGGGAGGCCGCGGCAGCCGGGAGCGGTGTTCCGCGCCCGCCCCGGTGGGACCGGCTTCTCTTCGCAGTGGCTCAGAGCGGCCTGGTGCGGCTCCTCGGACCCGCCGGGCGATTGCCGACGGCAGCGCCCTGCCCGGATGGAAGCGCGGAGGACCGGCAGCTCGGCTCGCTCTGGGTGTGAGTGTCCCTGCCCCGCTGGGCTAGTGCGGGTGTCCACTCCGCCCCGAGCCCAGGAGGCCCCTTGCGCTGCGGCTCTCCGGCACAACACTCAATTACAAGGGCTGTGATTACAACAATATATCTCTACCGTGCTCCGCATGCTCGGGTGTCAAGGGTAGTGTTTTAGAGAGGGTGCGAGGGGCAGCAATTCATAAGGGGAACTGACAGTTCTTTGATGTGAAAATGATGCCCGTTTTTTTAGTCCAGGATGCACAACCGAAGAAAGATTACACCGTTTAAAAAGAAAAATTTAAACCCAGATGATAATAGTAACGAGCCAAGGAGATGCAGTGGGGAAGTCAATATTACAAGCAGAAAAGCAATCTCTGAAGGCCTTGTGTGGCCTGTTGGGTCTGAGAGAGCGAAGCTGAATTCCTGATAAATCATGAATCATGGATGATCTTTTCAGGTAAAAGCGATCTCTTCTCGTGAGCGTCGGCCTCTGGTCCCGGAGGCCTGTGGTGCCGCTCCAGGCAAGGTCTCCTGCAGCCGCAGGGGCAAGGGAGGCTCGGCTCTCCCACTCCCACTTTCTGCTTTCACCAAGAAGGACTCTTATGACAGGGGAGAAAGCAACCCAACATCATCTTAGTTGTTTTCTTTATAAAATGATGTGAGGGACAGATTCTGAGTTTAAGTACTTTAAAAAAAAAAAAAATCCATCCATCCATCCATCCATCCATCCATCCATCCATCCATCCATCCATCCATCCATCTCCCTCCTCCCTCCCGGGGTGTAACGCAGCAGGCAGGACTGCCCGCCCCTGTCTTCCCCGCGGCACTGTGCGGGTCCGGGGTGCCCAACCCCGCAGCTGCCTCCGTCCCGTGTCCCCTGGGAGCGCTCCTGCCCAGCCCCTCCGCGGGCAGCCTGTGAGCCCTGCCCGCGCCGGGATGGACTTCCTTCCAGACGCACCAGCTGGCTCAAAGCCTTTCTTTTCTAACCAGTGGCAAGAGATTATTAACACATTATTAAAACTCGATTCAGAGCACCTTAATGAGACTTTTACTTATTAGCGACGGGAGACAATTTCAGAAGAGTGCTCAGTTAAGCCGTGTCTATAGTTCCTAGACTATGCAAATGAGGCTTTTCCATTCAACTTCTCGTGGCGTTATTCTCCAGCGTGAGGTGGTCGTCAGGACCAGAGCAGTTTTGTACGAGAAAACAATGAAGCTGATTCTAAGCTTAAAATCGTTTCGGGGTATTTGCTATAGAGCAAAGACATTTCTAGGGTGCCTGTGGTGTGTGTCTGAGAGGGGTAAAACTCCCACACTGCACACACCAGCCAGCAGGACTCCTCCACACACAGCTTTTGCAGTCTACTGCACTTGCCAGAAAAACAAAGCTTTCCCTTTCCCGAACTTCCATTCCTTTGCTAGTCCGCACTCAAAATTTCCTTTCTGAGACAGTTTCGAGAAGCCTCCACACAGCAGTAATCAGGCAAAGGAAAGAACACATCCTCAAGGTAACTAAGAAAGGCTCTGGAAAACTTCAGAGTAAAGAAACACAAACAAATACATTTTGCAGTGCAGATTTATTATGGCTTCCCGCTGTTTTGCTGAGTGCGAGTCAAACAAATGGAGAAATATCGGTTCCCTTTGACAGTGAGCGAGTCTTAAAAATTACGGATCGAATCCAAGTTTCAGGAGTATTGGAGAAGCACTCAGAAACCCGACCCCGAGCCTTTTGGGTACTGCTTCGTGACCACAGCTTTATCCCGTTCGGGAGCTGCCTGCTTTCGAAGAGCCGGGATAGGACCCAAGGGGACCCGCGGGGCCCGGCCAGGGCGGGGACTGGCACCGACCCCGGCTCCGCCGCGGCCCGGGGCACCCAGGCTGCTCCTCCAAACCGCGGTCTCTCCTAAGCCCCCGCTACCAGCACTTGCCCTGGTTAACAGCCAGTGACTGCTGGCCCGAGCCTTTTGAAATTCGCTTTTCCAGGTCAGGTCTATTTAGGACCCAACGTCGTCCCTCCCTCATTTTACTTCATTTAAAACACCAGGAAGACGTTATTTGTTGTCGAACTAAATAGACCATATCACCTCTAGCTAAATTTGTAAATTACATTATGCTGCTGCTCTGGCTTTGTTTTTGTAATTTTAAAAAATCTGAACAAATCAATTATATTAGCCATATGGCTTGATCACATCATGTAATTTTCATTTTTGTTCAGTAATTGTTGTTTAAACACCGACAACTTATTAGTTAAGGTGTTTAGGAAAGATGTCTCCAGTCCTGTCTTAAAAGATGATTGAAATGACAATGAATACTTCAAGTAAAGTCATTAAACCATTCATCCCAGTATTTTTCACTTTCTATGTATTTGAAGAGTTCACAACAGCAGTAGCTGAGCTGCAGCCTGATTTATACTTTTGGAATGGAGGCCATGAGACCATCAGGCTTTCAACTCCAGTTTGTAATGATTCACTTAAAAGCAGCAAGTTTTTGGTATGCAGCAGGTAAATAGTAATTTTTTTCTTAGTTATTTTAAAGGTGTATAACATTGAGAATGTACAAGTGGTTCCACTCTGGCACTTGCACACTGGAAATAAAAAACTTCACCCCTCAGTGATCTTAATATTTTGTCCATTAAATGTACTTGCTCATTTAAATGGGAGCGTGTTTAACCGCTAGACAGATGGTCTACAGTGTGCACAATTATAAAGCAAAGGTCTGTGTATGTTGCCATATTTTGGGCTCCAGATTTCCTGCTTCCCTATACGTTTTTGCAAGCAGTTTATTTTTCCATACAAAACACTAACACAGGTGGAGAAGCAGTCTGGAACTAATTTCTGCTATCAGAGATCCAGAACACAGCCCTTCAGGCAATCTTCTTAATTTTCTGACAAGGATTTTAACTACTTTGTACTGCAGACTTTTAGAGCATTTTAAAAACAGCTTTGCAGTTCTCTTTAGAACATCAAGTTTTTTAATATTTGACAGAAGTTTCTGATAATATTTACTGTATTGAGAAAATACTGAAAAAAAACTCTCAGCCCCACATCAGCAAAACTGAAGCTGATGTGGGCAGGCAATGAGTAGTGTATTATAAATGAAAGGAAAATGTCACAAGAAAACAGAAAATTAGGAAACACTAACATGGAGGTTTGCATTACAAACTGACTACATTCACTGTGGGCCTGTCTCACCCCAGCACAGAGGTAGCTGGTGTTCACTCACTGATCTGTAATTAAGCCTGTGCATTTATTTGACCCAAATAAATGATTTGAGTAGGGCTCTCCGCATTATTTCTCATTCAAGATTCTGACTGTGGGTTAAATACAGATTTTTAAATTTTCTGACCAGACTGTTTATGGTTATTCTCACTTCTCTTGCTGCTACCCCACAAATATTAACAAATTAACTCTCAGAATGATTCTGTAAAGTGAGGATTCACCCCCTTTCATAACCATGATCCTAAAGATCAGACACACACAGAATTTGCATTTGCTTTGTATGTGCTGTGGAGGACACTGGCCTGATAGTTTTAGCGTAGTTAGCAATATTATTTGCTTATTGCTTTGCAAAAAAAAAAAAAAATTGAATGCGATTTGAGAACCATAACATGGAAAATACTTTTTCTAAGCAATTAATAAAAGCCAGATTTAAATGTTGTGCTTAGCATTGTATAGAAGTTCTGTAGCAAGGCAGAGGTTTAGTTATATTAATCAAGTCAGAACTCATCTATTCATCAACCATTCCTCCCTTCAGCAAAGCATTTCCAGCATAATTTAAATTCTCCTGCAAATGGCTGGCATTTTACCAAGATCACTTTTTCTATGCAGACTTAAGTCACTTTCAGAGGAACTCATGGCTGCTCTGGATGATTTCAGCCATGCATTCAGCAACAGAAATTAGGATTTTATCTTCCATTATAGTGCAATCACAGCTGGCAGAGCAAGGAGAGATAAGGCTGTATAAATCACACTAAATCTGGAAATTCTCAAGTTCTGAATGCTCAGCTTTTCAGTCATAACTTCCTTTTGAAATAGTTCTTTCTATCCTGTTTCCTGGATAATAGAATAAGTAAATGATCAGTCCTTTCTGTGGAAATCTCCCACCATGGTCCATCAGTACCTGGAGCCACACTGGGCAGACCTGTTAAGGTGCGAGCAGAGGGGAGTGGCATAGATACTGCCATCAGGGGCTGGTATACCTTCTGTGATTCAATATCAGGGAGAGAAAACGTCAAAACATCAACATTCAATTGTCAGATCAAGAAGTGAATCTCTTGTAAAGGACACAGATCCCTCTCTTGTTATTTCCACCACCTCTGACTCCTTTTGTTCATGGTAGGTCTTTCTCATCCCCTTCCCTCAGTGCAATTGCAGACTGCCACACTTACTGCTGATTATCAAAGTTTAGACCTTTCAGTTGTCCCAAATAATCTTCGTGGCCCTAAACTGTACTGAGTTGCCTATGACCCATTATCTAAACGTGTGTACGGAAATACAGATACATTGGGAATTTGCATGAGATAAGTCTAAAAGAATGGGTGAGAGTGGAGGAGATAGTTTGGTTTGAAGGGATCTGGTGTCTTTGAGAGAAAATAGTATAATTTTCTTTAAGGAGGAAGGGCTTGACTTTTTATTTTTCATCCTGTCCTTGCTGATCTTTGTAGTCTCTTTCTCATGGCAGAATCCTGAACCATTGGAAGGAGACTAATCCAGTCAGAAATGTGAATGAGAAGGGAAAAAGTAGGGCAAAGTATTCCTGACCTACATTTGCAACCACTTAACTTCATAGAGAGAAGTAACATTTTAGTAAGATAAAAGTGAATAAAAGTTGATTTCAGACATGCAGTGAATCATTTCTAGTGCCTTATAAAGCATTATTTGGTTGACAATGTCTCTTAAAATATGTGTTTATGAAATGCAGTTTTACTTCATGAAATTTACCATTTTGCACCATGAAAAATAACCCTTTTTCTCTGAAAACAACAACAACACAGACTTAGCAGAAAAATCTTTAATGTCAAGAAATGGGCAAGATGTCAGCTTTATGCTGCATCAGAAAGACAGATATATGTATTTCACCATTTCTCCTATCCTATTTATGATTGTTGCAATCACAAATAATGTAGCTGAACTCTTGTATCTGATCAGCCTGTATGTATTGCTACATCTTGCTCCAAGGGTACCAGCACTTTATCATACAAATGTCTCTTCCTTGGGTTTTTATCTAGTATTTAACTCTATGTTCTTCAAGAGTGCAGGACAATGACTCCGTGGTCTGTAGTGCCTCTCTTTGCAGAGAATCAGCTGCTGTGCAAAGGCCATCCCCAAACCACCTGCCATTAACATGGGTGACATGTTTCTAAACAAAAAGATGGAATCACAAGTTTTTTCAGTGTGTGTTACAACTTAGATGGTACAGTTCAGATGACAAAACTGGACTGTGACGATTTTTATTTTGGTGAGTGGCATGTCATGTGTTATTACATGTCACACTAGCTTCTCATATTCTCTAAAAAACACTTTCTGTATCTTGCTTTGTAAAGAAGTATTATTTCCAACTCAAGTAAAGACAACTTTTAGCTAGTTTTCATTAACTTATTTCCAGTTTGCATGTTAATTTACCAACTATTATTTAGATTTGAAAAAAAAATGTATTCTTGTTCAGACAGGTCTTTGTAATGAATTTGTAAATGAAAAAAAACAGATTATTTTTTTCAGATACATTTGTCAATTCTTGAATAATGGATGTCCTGCTTGAATACTCGACTACACATATAAGTTCCACAGTTTATTTGTGGTCAGATCATGACTTCTTAGGAGCCAATTTTTAAAGAAAGTTGATTTCTGCATCCGTCCCTATCTTCCTATCTTCTGTCTCCTAGCAGCTTTCTACTGACAGACCTCTGGACAATGTCTTATTAAATTATCTTAGATTGTTATTAGCAGTTTTTCAGTAGAAACCCTTCCTGTCCTATTGGAGGAACAGTATATGGATACTCTTTTGCTCTGCTAAGCTATTAGCCTGTTGTCAAACTACTGAAGAATAAAACATTCTTTTTCTCTTGCAAAGCATTGTGCATATCTCAGCAGGGAGCTTTTCCATGTTATGATCCTTGTATTTCATCTGAGTGCTAAATGCCTGCAACTGGTTATCGATAATGATCTAGTTTGAGTACTAAAATTTTTCAAGATTTCCCCTTCTGTCTCTGATAAATATCATAAAATTTGTGTAGTCATTCTGATATCGCATAAAACTTACTGCACATTTTGAGAAGGTTTCCCCAAGGATTTGAAATGCCATTTCTCTTTTCTAAAAGACCCTCTATAAGTTATCTTCTTTCTGAAATTTTCAGTCTGGAAGGCAGGTACTAGACCCAGACAGTGAAAGAGCTTCTGTAAAATTCTTGTTTCATTACTGAACTCATCAGAGAAAGTTTTTCTATCACAAGTTGAAAGTAATGATCTATTAAAGCATGAGAAGATAAATTCTTGAGTTCAGTTTGATAAATGTTTACCGGCTACCTGAGAACATGGCTTTTAAAACTAGGCAGAGACAACATTGCAGAAGAATGAAATTAGCAAGAGGTAATGCAGGTGGGATTTGACATGGGATCCTTCTGCACCAGAAAGGTGCATACACCCTGTTTGCTGAGCTGCTGAACAGCCCGCTGCCTTCACCTCTGACTCACATTTGGGGTCCAAATCAAGCATGTTGTAGGCAAGCACAAATTCTGAGATGCTAGAGATAAGTTTTATGACTTATATGACCCACTGCATGTATTAGATGAGGTACCTGTGGTAATGTCAAGTGCATTTGGTCTTGAACCCCATTCTTTTTCTTGCATCCCTTGTAACGTATTAACATCCTCATTGGTCACACTAACCAGATGAACAAAACTGTTTTGTGTATTTTTTTTTCCCCTCCTGAATCTATTCCAGCTGTCCTTCTGCATGTAAAGAAACAAGGAAACAAGTGTTTACTGGAAAAGCAGGTGACTATTGCAGTCAACTGAGATAATACCCTAGTCCTAGCTATTCATTATAGTAAAAATATTTTGATCTATGCTTGATTTGCCAGCAGTATCAGCACTTGACCTACAAAAAGATCTGTCAGGGACAAAATAATCCAGGCCCATTAGCAAATCCTATAATTATAGTCCTTTACAGTCTCATTATAACTGTCCCTGAGTCCTCATATTCCAGTGTATCTCTCACTGGACATTCAGAGTGACTCATTAGGATTACACAGCATGAATGCAAACACAAAGAGCATTCTCACAACTCTTCATCCTCCTTAGAGCCAAGGCATGGAACAGGATCTGCTCTGCCTGCAGCTCATATAGTCGCTCTAATGACCTTTACACAAACTTGGGGTGTAGCTCCAATAGCTCAGTGCTGGGTGTGAATTACACGACCCATCCAATAAGCTGGGTGAATACACCATCTATTGATGGAGTTGATGTTACTCCAGGCTGAGCACTCGGCTGCTCTGGCTGTGCTGCCAACATCCAAACCTAATGAGTTTAAACCTAGCTCAAGACTGCCTCCATTTGATGTATTTTAAATATATCCTTGTCTATGCTTTCAGATCTTGCTTCGTGCTCCTCTGTTGGGTGAAATATTCTGCAGAAGTTCTCATTGTTTCCCGTGGAGTCACTTTAAATAATGTAATTGAATTGCATCTTGTTTGACAAACTAGATAGATCAATTCACTCATTTTCCTAGTAAGTTAGAAACAGTCTCAAAATCAAGACAGCTAAACCGATATTTAAATATTATTGGAAAATTAAGTTTTTGTTAGTGGTACAAATTATCAAATGTTGTGGGATTCTAGTACATGCTTTTCATTAGCTGGCGTTTCTCAGCTGAATGCCATCTTGCCAAAAACTCATCTGTGACATTGGCAGGTGAGAAGCCAATGCAAGAGCATGGAAATATTTCTCAGTCATCTTTCATATTGCTTTAACAATCAGAAGGAGAAGTTTTATTACTTAAACAGAGTTTTAATACAAACTTTAAATTAAACTTTGCTTAAATAATAGTTTTTTTGTTCTGATTGTTAAACCAATATTAAAGCAGGTTGGAAAGCAGTATACAGTTTTTTCCACCAGGTTCTCACACTGCTAGTGTACATTTATAATTGCTCTGGGTCTCTTTTGTGTATTAGAAACTTCTCCCATTTACTGTTTGGGTGATGCTGAGTATTGCAGCTGACAGTTCATGGAATTACCTGTACAGGAGAGGACAGAAACTAAGGATGCCCAGCAGAGATATGCAGGGAAGCCATTATAACTGTTATAAAACTCCAAGGTGTTTCTTGCTGGTGCCACACAGCTTGGTCAGTCCTGCAAACACTGCAGTGTCCAACTGGCACATCCTCCATCCTGGGGCAAGCAGAAGGAATGGTTCAATCAGAGCAGCTTTCAAAGGCAGCAGTGCTGTTGAGAAGGGTAGCACAAAATCTCCAGCATCTGACATGATCATAGGATCACACAATGGTTTGGGTCAGAAGGGACCTTAAAGATCATTGAGTTCCTTGCCTTGGGCAGGGACCTTCCACCAGACCAGACTGATCAGGGACCCCTCCAACTTGGCCTTGAACACTGCCAGGGATGAGGCAGCCTCAGCTTCTCTGGGCAACCTGTTCCTGTTCCTCACCACCCTCTGAGTACAGAATTTCTTCCTAAAGTCTAATCTAAATCTCTCCTTTTTTAGTTTAAAGCCATTCCTCCTTGCCCGATCACTTACCTGCCTGTGTAAAATGTTGCTCTCCCTCTGTTTTATCAAGTCTGCTTTAGGTATTGGAAGGACACAATGAGGTGTTCCTCAAGCCTCCTCTCCTCCAGGCTGAAAAACCCCAGCTCTCTCAACCTCCCTGAGAATGCTTCACAAAAAGTGCAGCTGGCCTGGGGGGCGTTGGGCAGGTGCTCTGGGTGTAACAAACACATCATGTTCCAGCAAGAGGTTCTTTGTGCCCTGAGATGTAGATACACCGGGTGTAACTGAAAAATGATTTAATGAAAAGTATTTCATGGATTGAAATAGTATTCTGTCCTCATTGTGGGGGATGTTAAATGTATATTTAGCTCCAGGCTAGCAGATGAAGCAAAATAATCTGGTTTACAGTTGCTGCAAGTGCCTTCATCCGGAATTACTTTTTTTTTTTTTTTTTTTTTTTTTTTTTTTTTTTTTTTTTTTTTTTTTGTCTCTGTCGTCTCACTTCTCCCAAAGACAGGGTGGTCTTTTCCTTAGCTGATACTCCTAGAGGCCAAATCCAACTGCCTTGACAGCTGAAGCAAGACCACAGCTCACCACACCTTGCCTTGGCATGGTCTTGAAAAACCTAAAGGATATAACCCGACATTTTGACTTTTTCTTGTTAGGCTGATTTTACCTTAATATTAAACTAATAATTTTCTCAGAATTTATGCATTAAGCCCTCCTTCTTTTTTTCCATTAGTAGCCTCTGGAGACCTTTTCCTGTTCAGCATGTTTCAGTATGGAAATAGCAGGTGCCTGAGATTCCCTGAGATGAGTTTTCCTGGTGGAAAAGGAAGCACCAGTTGTGTTGTTGAAAGACTGCCTGGGCTGTCTTGTGAGGTTTTGAATAATTTCAGCTTTTGGGCTATTATTGCTTCTTTCAGAAGAGTAATTCAGAGTATTCACCATTTGAAAAATACATTATGCTTCATATAATGTACTTACACCACAAAACTAGAACAGGAAAGTCAAATCTAAGAAGAGTCCTTAAAGAATGCAAAACATTACAGGGAAATTAGGAACTCAACAGTTCTGTGAAGTGAGTATGAGAATTATCCTTCCCTTTGCTCTTTGAGTCAGTAGCTTTTCCTCACATATGCAAATAATTTTCCAGGCATGTAATGTAATTGAGGAGTATTTTTTCTTTTATTACATTATTATCAAACTGCTTGTCTAAAAACATGATGTCTCTATTTCTTCCCATTTCTCTTATGGAAAGTTTAAGTTATGAAATGCATTATTTTTTGCATTCTAATTAAAATATCACTCTTCTGAAGCCCCCAAATGCAATAATTTCAGTGAGATAAGCAGAAATTGTAGAGTTTTTTTAAACTTATTATCTTCCTATTATACAATTCTTCAGTCAGTAACACAAAACTATTTCTGAAAAATCAGAAATTCTTGCAGAAATGGTTGAAAACAGATAAATTGTATTATTATTATCTGAGAAATGGAAGACCAGTGACCTGCCCTGGGTGACTAGGCAACAACAGAGATTTCACAGCAAAACAAGAAACAACTTTTGAATCTCAAGGGAGCTGTACTTTCTTCTACTAAACATCTTAAAACTTTTTCTGCCAAATAATCATAGCAGGGAAAAAAGCAGAAGACAAGCTGTTTGTACTGCTATGAAAATGTTCAACATTTTCATGTTTGAATGCTTTGTTCAAGATTTGTGAAATCTTGTTGGAGGTTTCATTTGTTCATGGCATGATCTGTTTCCATCACCTACCCAGAACATAAGAAAATGTAGCATAGCAAAACTACAAATGAATATAAATATTTGTTAATGTTATTTCTCTCCCTAGAACTGAACATTAGTTTTTACTAGTTTTATTTATCTCTCGTTTGTGAGCCCTTTCCCCCTCCCGTGTCAATTTTCTCTGTAGCAAGGGACTGAAGCACCCAGCCCCTCCATCAGCCCTGTGGTGTTGAATGAGCAGAAGTGAACCATGAGAGAGAGGCCACCTCTCGCCTCTTGCAGCTCAGGGCCTGAGCTGCAGCCTGGTGAGAGCAACAGGAATCTCAGTTACACATCCTCCTTTGCAGAATACTCACCCAAGGGTTAAGCACTACCCAAACCACCTAAAGAAAGCTTTAACAAGTGTAAGCAAGGCACAGTCTTAGGTAAGTCCCTTGTTAAAGGAGGAAATTTCACTCCAAGGAGAATCCTCCTATACTATAACTCACTCTAACCCAGGGGAAAAACCAAATCTGCTAGTGATTCCTAAAAATTTGCACTCACACATGGGTAAAAATACAATGAATTTGGAATGAGCCATCTGAAATTATTTTCGAGCCCACTTGGCAAGCAAAGAGTGTTTTTTTTTCCAAGGCACTTTATTGAAGGAAACATTCACTGGCCTTTTATCCTTTAAAGTCTGGTATTTACAAGGGAAGCTGCTGGCTGTCTAATTGCAGCTCACAAAAACATCACACAGTCTCATCTAATCTCTCTCAGTTGTTGCTATATTTAGTTTTCTGTGGGATAATTTACATATACCTGAACTGAATTCTAACTCAGGTTAGCAGAAAGAAAGAAATGAAAAAGACTGAAAAGAAATCCCTAATATGATCTGCATGCAATTTTTTTCTAAGCAAAAAGGAAAAGAAAACACTTCCCTGTGGAGATACAAGGATATCCATCCCTACGCTTTATAGCAACAAATTAGATCCGGTGCCAGTGACACCTGAAACAAGAGATAGCTTTTCCTCAGAATAGACACTTTGATGATACTTTGAGTGGGAACAACTCTCAGTCACACAAAACTATCCTACATATGTAAAGGGCTTTAAGTCAGGACAGATGCATTTTGCAGACCTGTACGATGCTCTGATCCATGTGAGGGTGTGGCTCAGCTGCCCCCCCACAAGGGGGGTTTCCCTGGTTTCTGCCTTGCACCTTAGTAGCACCACACCCTGGTTTCTGTCTGGCTTTTGTCAGCAGGAACCCCAGACTTGGGTTATCCAAGCGAGAGAAAACTCACTGCTGGTAACAACTGTGTAATAAAGTTGCAAGAAACAGTCCTCAGTGGGTAAATGCAGGGATCAGTTCACCTCTTCACTGGCAGTAGGGAATTATATAGTGAATTTTATTCACCAAGGTCACATCTTCAGCTCCATAAATGAAGAAAAGCTGTCTGGACTTGAATATGTATAGATGGAAGATGATCACTATCATTATTTCAAACATTTTTCTGTCCTTACAGTTCTCAATCTGGGGAAATAGGCACTGTGGGAGAAGAGGGAGGTGTAATGGCAGGGAAAGGATGGTTGTGGTGTGTTCAGGGAGTATGAACCCTGTGGTGTTTTCCTCTGGGGCAAATGTTTCCCCCCATAAGAACATGCCTGTATGTGGCAACACTGGTGGGAAAGAGAATTTAAATTTTAAATTCCACTAAGCAATCAAAAGACAGATGAAGAGAAATAGCAAGTGGAATCAAGAATCTGGCTTTTGCTCCATTTTGCAATGAAATACCTTATAGTGGAATCAACCAAGATGTAGATCAGAAGTAAGAATCTAACTCTGAGTTCTTTTTGCTTTCCAAGATTCAAATACCATTCATTAGTATTAATAACCTTTTGAAACCAGTTGATTTTCCCTGGGTATCTCTTTCACAATAGACAGTTTCATTTGCAGAGTCAACACATGTCAGTAATACATGAGGAATGCAGGATAGAACAAGTATTTCACAAAACACAGCAACAAGTGACATGTGCTTGCTTTTCCTTTCTGAATATATGTTATCAGTTTGCTTCCTGGATGTCTGTGATATTTTCAGACTTTCTAACTATGCATTAAAAATCTAGACAAGCCATTTGTCCTTTTTGTCTTTCAGGTGCTGATTTTTTCCTGGTAATCTTCATCTCATTATTATTTACTTACTTGTATTTCTTTAACAGTAAATTCTGATTTATTTGCTAACATAAATTAGGTGATGTATGGTTATAAAGCACAATAAATTCAGAGATTATATGTGCTACATGAAGACTTATTATAGGCCTTCTATTTCCTGTAAGTTCATCTTTGACTATTATTGTTTCTGTAATTAATACTTTAAAAGACTCTGGTTTATTTGCATTTACTACTGTCATAAGGCATCATTTAAAAGCAAGCTTTCTATTATTTTTTCCAACACAGTTGTGATGCATTGATGCCTTCCTGTGATAGCTATGAAATTTACTGTTCAGCATTTTGTCAGTGTTCCATTTCATGACACTTCAACATCTACCTATCCTTGTTTTATTGGCCTTTAACTCTTTCCCCAGTAACATATCTCCTAATTCTTTCAGCCAACGTTTCTGACCCACCAGCTACTTTAATCAGTTTTTATAAAGACTAAACCCGAACTCTTATGATGGTCTCTAGTGCCATATGTTGTTAAAAATCTTTTTCTCTGATAGTACCTGAAATGGAAATACAAATTCTAAGTATGTACACTCTTCCTGAAAAACTTCCCTGAGATACTAGTTCCCTTATAGAACGCTGTGTTTCATAACTGCATTTTGAAATGATTTGGTAAACTTTCTCAGGAAATGCAGAAGGCCTAGTGCAGCTTTATTGCATAGGAGCTCAGTCTGTTGTCCATAATAGGAGTTTCGATTTATGGGCAAAAATGCTCTTAATGACACATATGATTTCAGCATACACATTTGCTTTTGATTAAACTCTGTAACACATTGGTACACCCATGTAGAACTGACATTTGTCTTTATGAATCTCATGTAAAATGACACTTTGAGTCATGCATAAGGAATTTACAAGAAGAACATGACAAAACAATGTCCTTTTTGTGAATAGAGCCCATATTGTTAGCTTTTATTGCTTTACCAGTAATACATAATTAAATATGTCTACAAAGTCTGGCTTTGATCCGGGGGCTTTCTTCCCTGGGTTTAAGCTAGATACAGTTCCTGTACCCACGATACGACTACATAGTAGGTAAGGTTTATGCCCAGCCTGTACTTTTAAAACCAACTCTCTTGTGAATTCATTGTTCTCTAAACGTAATCCCAAAGACCAGTTTAAAGCTACAATGACATTAAGATTTTGAATCAAAAGGTCTAAAAAGAGATTAAGAGTGGAACATGATCACAGATGGACGGCACAGAACACAGCAGTTCCCAGTTACTAAGAGACAGTATGTCCCATGGAGAATGTCCCTGCACAGCCAGGCTGAGATACCTGTTCAGAACCACCAAACCAGCTTTGCTCCAGGGCTCCCTCCACTCACACCATAGCTGAAACTCATCCCCAGGGTAGTTGTGGAAAAGTTGAACTGGGGTAAAATAATGTGGAATTCTGTAGAAATAGAGTGGAGGATGTATTGAAAATTGTTTGTGAATCTTCATCCCTTCCATGTCACTGTTTTGCCATATATGTTTTAAACTAAACAATTATCAATAACTGATACTTATTTTTGTTTTAGCTTGTCCTGAGCAATCTTTGCTGAGAAATTATATGGGGTAAATAAGAACACTTTTGAGAGAAGGCAACTAAGTGTATTTTTTTCACAGTGAGATGTAGTTTGATTTTCAAAGCTATTCAGTATCTGGAGTTCCCTTCATAAAACCTCTGAAGGAAATAAATATCTATTATATTCTCAACAAAATTTAGCCTCCATTGCCTCTATTATATTTTGCTTCATCATATTTACTTTCTAGGGCTAACTGATTATTACTATTTGATTCAGACTTCTTGAGCAATTAATGCCTCTTAGAAATTTTGAGGTATCTGCATATGGAACCTGATCCTCACACATACAGTGACTGCAGGTATTTTGAAATATTTGGACCAAATTCCCTGTATTGAAAATATTTATAGCAGGACAGGCAAGAGAGCCATTGGAAGAAAGGATTCAAATGCTGCCAAGGAGAATGTGTTCAAGTACGAGATCATCTGAAAAATCCTGTCCCATACTTCCAAGGCTGTACTGTCTCACTTGTGACCTTAGAGACAGCCAGACTGTGTATGGCAAGGTGGGGAATAGGAAAGCTGGTGGCAGCAAAACGGAGTGAGAGAGACATTAGTGTCACAGCTGAGACATCTGCATCAAACTGAGACATTTCTGTATCACTGTAGAGTTGTTTTTTCTAAGTCGGATGGATGGGAAGAACCAGAGGCTGGGAAATTCAGAAGTACAATCAGAGGCAAACTGATGAGTGTTCATAGTCCTCTTTCTCTTCTGGGGAGAGTGTGACAGCTCTTACGTAAGATCTCAGACTCCTCAGAGCAGCAGCCTTCTTGCAGAAAACCATTGCCAGCATGGCCTCTTTGTACTGCAGGAAATTCAAGGGTGTTTGATGAAGTTAAAACATTCATTTATTTTTATGCTCAGGGTTCAATGTTCAGTTTTCTAATTTTCTCTAGAGAGACAACCCATGGCACTAGCTCTATTGGTCTATGGCAAAAGATAGAACCTAAAATGGTGCTGATGGCTAAGCTTGATGGCAGAAGAGGAAAACCAAATGAACAAGTGAAAATTAATTCATGTCTCCAGGAAAACACCTGAATTTGTGCAATTACAGCCATCAAACTCTCTGCATATGAGTTTGAGTCTTCAGTTTTGGTGCTGCAAATAGTACTTCTTAGAGCCAATGTTTCCCACACCTCCTAGAAGATTGCACTGTCCATTGTCCCTGATACTCAGACTTACACTGTTCACACCCAATCATCCTGTATCTGCCTTTGACCAATGTTTGAAAAATTTAAGCTCTTGTATTAGCAAAAAATATGTTGCTTTTTCTAAAGTAGAAAAATAAACCCCAATCTTAAAGCCTTTTGTCAGACAAACAACTTAAGACTAGCAGAGTCGTCCTCAAATTAGGTATGTGCGTTTTTCCAGTTTGACCAATAAATATGCCTCTTATTTCACACCTCCTGAGTGGCAATGTGCAAGGGCTTAGTAAATAAGTTCTCTAGAGATCTATCTGCAGTGAACACAGTCCTCTGTCACATGGCAGACCTGCTTGCTGCACTGCATTGGTAGATTTTCAGAGGTGCTTTGAATAAACCTTCCCCTTTCACTGCAATTGTTGCTGTAACTATGAATCATGTAGATCCAGGCCACAGGGCTGAGACCTGAGACATATGCATTTCCAAGCTCCCAGGTTTGAGCAAACAGTACAGGACAGGAAGGATGAGGGTACAGGAATGCCTGTGGAGGACTTTTTGTGTGAGAAGAATGAATGTGATGCCAAGAAGACTGCCTTAAAAAATCTTAGATCTTCACATTTGCTCTCAAATGGTGTCCTGTAACCTATTCAGACTATAAAGCTCAGTTTTTGCCCTTCACTGTTTTCTTTGCCATCTAGATCAGATCTTCCAGATATAGTCACAGCAACATGCTATTGCACATAGTGCTCCCTCTTGACTGCATTTCTGTGCTTATTCTGTCTTATTTTTGCTTTATTTCATTGGACTTGCAGTGCTTTTAATTTTTTAAAACCCTCATAACAGGGATTACCTATTTATCATAATTTTACTTGATGAACAAATATATTGCTGGTATAATGGAGAAACATCAACTTAAAATCTTTTGATAAGAGAAACAGTACAAGCCATGTGACCATTCATTTTTTTTTTAACACAGTTTCTTAATTCTATAGGAAGCTGCACTTTGGGTTATTCCCTCTAACTCCCCAAGAAAGCAGATTGTATGTTGCAATACCACCTTTTTTTTTCAGTGTGTAGCTTCTTTTTCCAGTCTATTAGTTCAGTTTTATTTGGCCTGGATTCAAAAATGTTCTGATTTTAGCTTCATTCTTTTAATTATTACAGTCCCTACTGTATTGATAAACTGGTCAACTCCTATTAACACTGCAATAGTCTTCAGATCAGGCATTTCTTTTGCTAGGTGAATATTTTCTAGAGTCCAAGGGATGCTGAGCTACTTACACCCCTCCTTGATTTGATTTGTGGATATATATCTCTCTGTCATCACATTTTTCCCTTGGAGTTTAGGCATCATTGACACAAATAATTTTTCTTTACTTTTTTTCTGCATCAAATCTATTACAGGACTTTCCTCATTTCATAGACTTTGTAGTTTCTCATAACTCTTGGTTCTCAGGTTTTGTGAAAAGGAGGCAGGATGCTGAAAGTTGACAGTGAATTTAGGGATGACTTATTATATGTCTTTATATGCAGGTCTTTTGTTACTATTATTTTTAATTGAAGATGTGTTTCCTCTTCTTAACATCTTACTATATAATGTACATAAAGTGGCCATGGGAAAAAAAAAGTAATAGACTAAAATTTGCCTGGCAGCAGGAAAAGCAATAGACTATACAACAGAGATATGTATTATGTAGTGGAAAGCACAAGATTTAATACTAGTAGTTTAAAAGAAGCTGCACAAACAGTTGTCTCCTTCCTTATAGAAACATGAATCCACAAGCAGCATGTGTGACATTTTAACAGTAGCAGTTGAAGCACATGTACAAAACATGAGGGCTAAAAACACTTCCAGAAAGACCGTGGTTTTCCCAGAGGAAAATTTTTGTTGCACTAATGCCTGGCACTTAAAATTAAAGACAGTTTAAGAAATATGGATAAATCTGAATCAGTTATTTCATTAGGAATATTTGTTTTGTAAAGATTGCAAACATACCTGTGATTTATCCTAGATAACTCACACTAAAATTAATAGCTAAGCCTTGATCTGGTATTTTTTGATAGAATAACAAAAAAAGAATTTTTCAGCTTAATTTGAGTGTGGTATTTCAAAAGAGTGTGAGTATTTGCAAACTCAGAAAAAAAAAAAAGACCTTTTCATTAATCCATCCTTTTGGAAACAGTCACACTAACCCACAACCACATACAAATACAAAAATCCTAATGGGACTATTTTCTTACTAAGCCTGTAATAGTTTACATTCACCTAATGGCCTGGGGTTATAAGCAAACTACTCAATTAGAGAATTTAGGCTGGTTGCCCACATATTTTAGAGCAAATTATCCCTTCTCAAATGCAGAACCCCCTATATAAAATGCCTAAACAGTCTTTCCTGTTAAAAAAGCAAAAATACTATTCCCTAAATTCCCACCTTGAGTCTACTAAGTATTTCTTTTTACGCTAGTGTAGCCATTTTATGGAGAAATATTTGTTTTTGACTCACATGCCTCAACCTAGCCCCTTTTGTTGGAATTTTTTTAACCTATCAAGCAGCTAAAAAATGCTAATGCACTTGTGTTTTTTTTTTTTTTTTTTTTTTTTTTCTCAGATTAAAATTTTAAAGAGCAGTTTCCCACTCTCCTTATTGGTGATACTGGAACACAGAGGTCTTCTGAAGGCCTGAAATTTTGAAGCTTCCAGGATAAGATCTCCCTCTTCTAAGGGCATTCTGAATTTGAATTATCTTTTAGCAATTACTATTACTTCTACTTCTTTTTTAATTTAAAAGAGAGGTTGATGCTTTTAACCTATAAACACCCATTAAAAGTTCCTCACCCTATTATACCAAACTGCTGCTCTTAATTGTATGCAGCTGGGTGGATCACTGAATTCTCATGTCAAAGACAAAGATTTAAAAAGTACAATTAATTAGGTATCAACTCCTCATAACATACTCATTTCTGACATGTAGATAAGTGGTTTTCCCCATGTGCTGGGAATTAAAGTCTCCCTTGTAGTGTTTGACCACAGCAGGGCAAGACCAGCTCAGACCCAAAGCAGGTGACCAGTGCCATGAAGCTGGTTTTGGCACCAGTCTGGTTTTGAGCCCTTCTGTGGATGAAGGGGTCCCAACCTCTGTTAATTCTATTTTTCATGTGTTCTCCTAGTTAACCAAAATGACTTTCTGGGAGATGTAATGTGAACTGAAGGGATTATTGGTTGGTGGACGTGTAAGGGGATGAGACACAGACCTTTCTGGAAACGAAAATATTTTATATACGTGCCATGAGTGCTGTCACAATTATGAGCACCAGAGAAGTGCCCTTTCTCTTGTTTGAGATCTGGGGTGAAGAATGAGGGTGGCAGCTCTTACTCTAGGATCTCTCTGAAACTTAGAAAGGCTTGTTCTGGGATTCCTATCAAGAGAGAAGCCTTGTGCTCTACCATAGAGGTTGTAGACGTCCTTGTACAAAATTCTGCTGAAGTCAAAGAGCTCATCTGAAGACAAGATTTCATTCAAAATGTGAAAATGTATGCAATGGGATGTTAAGTTAATAACTAAAAAAAAACCCTCGATAAAGATGAGATAGTGAGGAAAGTTCTGAATGTCCAAAGATGACTTTAGGGCAGAGGAGTCTTCCATTTTTGACATGTTTAACATTTTCAGTTCTAAGTGCCTCCATTTAATGCCTCAAGTAGTCTACTCCTAAAAGTCAGAATCTCTGGAATTTCTTCACTATGACACCCAACACAAGCTGTTGCTTTGGAAGGCATGGGTGTTACAAAATTAGATGGATGGGACAATCTCCCAGACCAATGCACAGTTCAGATAATGCAGCAGCAAAGATAAAAGCATATGGCATCCTTCAAATCTGCTGGTCTTCAAACATTGCGAGGGGCAAGAGTTGAAAGAATAGATTAAAATTGTCAAATAATTAAGATGTGTGTCATGGAATTAGCAGGTTTCAGTCCTGTATTAGGGGTGGACCCCTACCACTGTGTAGAACCCTAACAAGTTCTGGGGAAGTATGCAGATAAAATGTCCCACTGCGACTGATGAGAGATTAGGGTATAATTTCATGCAACACTCGAAGAATAGAGAAAGCATAATTTCTAAATTGAGGAAAGCATGTGTTAAAGAACAAAAGATGATGCCAGTGTAATAAAAGCACTTAAGTACAGTGTGAAAAAGCAAATAATTATTATAGCTATATAGAAATTTATATGTAGTATCAATATTATAAAGCTACACTAATTGATTAATTAATTAATGCATATGCTTTTTCTGCTAAAGAAGTGTCTTCAGGAGAGTTTTAAAATCAGTAAGCTGCAGATGGCTAGTCCATGAGCAGGCTGTTCCTTTTCTTAGGGAAATCAACAACAGCTATACCAGTGGGGAGTCACATACTCAAGAAAATTCTTATCATCACCAGAAAAACAATAGGCAAATATACTTCATTTTCTCTAATGGGCTCATTAAGCAGAATTTATTGTATTAAGATAGAATTTCCTTACAAAGAATATGGTAAATTACTTAAAAAGCTAAGATTATTATCAAAGGAATATACAAGTATTTCATGACTCAGGATCAGACCAGAAATTCTGGAGCAAACTGGGTAAAACCAAAATGCCCAATCTATCCATGTGATAGAATTTGATTAAGTTTTACTGTCTTTTTACTACAATTTCCAATTTGATTGGCCCTACTAAAGCTAAAATTGAACTTCATATACAAAGCTTATGTGGTTATGTTTGTTATTAGCATTGTCTTCCCTGGAGATATTTGGATTTTGTTTAACTGAAAAATAAACAAGTTAAATGCTGAATTGCCTGGCTAAGACAGTTATATGATGTGGTCTTTTCCTTTCATTATAAAGATTGTGAGTTTTGGGATTCATGTTTAGGAGTTTGTGGTTACTTTACTTTAAATCTAATATCATGGACATATAATGGTTTTTTTCAATGTTCTGCTTTTTTCATATAAAGTTCTGTGTCCTGGCCAATTTATGGCCAGACTTATCCAATAAACAACTTTGTAGGAATGCATTTATAGATTGTTAGAAATATGTGTGGTGCCTGCCCTTTTTTCAGCAATAATGTAATGATTTATTTTGACTGTTAATTTTAAGCTATATTATAACAAAAAGGGAAAATAATTTACGTACATCAGAAGTTATTTTCCTAAAAATTAGGAAGAAATAGGAAGATGCACAGGTCAAGATTAAAAAAATACTTAGCAAGTATGAATGAATTCCTCTGGACTTGACATTTAAACCCCCTTAATTTTCAAAGGTTAGACAATTAGCACTTGCTGAAAATCAGATCCCTTGCAGTATCCCACCTGAAGCCTTTCTGAAAGTTTTCTTAGTAAATCAAAGAATAAGCAAACAATTCAAATGGGAAAGCCTATTATTTGTCAAAGCATATATCAGAGAGGTATAATTTACTACATTATAAAATAGGAGAGGAATAATTCTGCTGTGGAAGCTCCCAGGAATCCTAGGATCTAATTTGCTAGCCATGGGTCATTCAAGCATAAAACTGAGACAGCACCAAGCTGTATATATCCTATATACAGGGAAAGAAGCAAAAAGCATCCATCAAGAAGACATCAATAAGACAATACCACTTAATTTTCAACGTGCCAAATATTGTTATTTTTCACTGGTCTTCTCAGTGTACTATGGTGTTAGAACTCCAGTGAAAATGAAGGGAGGTTGTGATGATTTGAAAAGCAAGCTGCTAAGACAGGCAGCTAACAATGAGAGTAACCAAGTTTTCATTGTACTTTAGGGTAATAGGTTTGAGATTAGCACCTATCTCTCTTAAAGTGAAGATAATTAAATGAATATGTAAAACTACTATTCCTCATAAAGAATTTAAGTCAGTGGCAAACATAAAATGCATTACAGCAATTTTTTTTCTGATTTTCTGGTATGAAAGAATGGATCTAGTATTGATAAATGTTTATCACTTAGTAAAATAACCCAGGTCTAACAAAAAATATATTTTGCCCTAAGATAAAAGTCCTAGACTTCACTACGTGCTATTTGTATTTTCTAGTAACTTCCTTTATTCTCAACAGGACTCAAATTGATGTTCTACTTCTGATGGAAAATCAGCCTTTTCTAATGCATTTTATTCTGGTTTACTTTGCCTAAACCCTTAAAGTTTTATTCCATTTTCTCTCTTTCCCCGTGCCTCATCTGCATTTTACCTTTGACTCATTGCACCTTTATCATTGACTTTGCTTTTCGTTTGTTGATTATGGGTCAGTTTACAACTGGAATGTGAAGAGTACCCTGAAAATTTGCAATGAAACTCCAACACACACTGCTCCAAAATGCCAATTCCCAAGTGTGTTTTTAAAACTCAAGACACATTAATTTTATCTAAGCACCTCTATGTAGCCAAAAGAGGCTTGAAATGATTTTGAATACTATCATTTGAAGTTATTGAAGTAATTACAGTAGAAGTTCTGTTTTTTGTCCAACTTCTAAATGCATTTAATGAAATAAATTCATTTTGAGAAAGGGACTATTTTGGACATCCTTCTAATGTAATTAATTCAAGCTCTGTTTCAGACATTTATTAGTATGACATACCATGAGAAAATAATTTTGCCTGGGAGTTTTGCACATGATGGCACTGTAATTTCAGATCTTAAATTTTCTAAACTTGAAGCCAGTAATAGTTGTAGCAAAGGATACTCAGTAGCTGCAATATGTTCAAAAATTCTGAACACTTGCAAATTTCACATTCTTTGAAAACTTATTTGAAAATCACGTATTAAAAGACTAGCAGAGTTTATACTATTAAACATGAACACAAAGCAACTGTTCATTGTCCTTCAGCTTGCAAGATATATGTTTGCTTTCATGGGGAGCCCTAATATTTGTCATCTTTAACTGAATGAAATCACAGATATTTTTACATGTGGATTTTATTATAAGAATTGGTTTATAAGCCTGCTATTTAACATGATTCTATGAATTACGAACTGTGATTTTATTTCTTTTATAATCTCTGTAGAGCTTGCCATTACTTTTACATGTCTGTGTCTGGCATTATGCACCTTTGAAATTGTGCCAGAAATATTTATTGTCCTATTTCTGGCATTCTGGGACTCTTGGTTCCGTTTGGTTTCCAACCAGAACAAGGCTTATTAGCAGATCCAGTTCTTCATACTTTACTGAAAACAATTTTATATGTAAATTTAATACTTCATTAAAGTAAGCTCTTGTAACAATCAGGAGTATGTATGAAATGCATTCAATGTAGGTAATGTTCTATCTACCATTTGAGCAGTTATCAAAAGCAAAATATATGTACTAATTAGAACTTTCCTTCTCATTGCCTGTCTCCTCCAGCTTGACTAATAAGAGAGCATTAAAATGCAGTCAGGTTGAGCAGAAATGGGACACCCTTCCTGTACTTGCCTGTGCTCTGCACACGCAGGCAGTGCCCTGGAAAGAAGGCTTGCTGCAGTGACAACAGCACATTCTCATTCACCCCTTGAATCACATTTACTTGGTTCCAAATTCCATTATTCTTAATCAAGTAAAAATCCTGTTAAGGTCAACAGAAGTTCCATTCAAATTACTTCATAATTTGGCCCTCGTTTTGTTGGGGTAGTTTCAACTTTGCCCAGTAGGCACAACCATATTAAAAAGGCTTTTGGAAAGTATTCTTTATTCCATTTAGCTTCAAGGAAATAGATGTTAATAAAATTTAAGGATGTACTTACATGTTTATTAAATAGGAGGAATCTTGTTGGATCAGAACTCTAATTTGTTTAAAGAGCAAACTTCTCCAGGAAGCAAAAATGTAACTGGCGTAGGTATTAGTACAGCTCAAATACTTTTAGTGAGAATAATCACGCTTTTATTTGGAAACTAGGTAAAATTGATTTAGTATGTTTTTTTTTTACAGAACATTGAGTTATTGTTTATATAGTAATTTTTATAACTATAAATATAAATTACTCATTATAGCCATTAAAGGGTCAGAAGCTTGAAGTTATATTTATCACAGAAGGGGAGGTACTTGCACATATATAACAACTGCTTCTAAAATTTCATACATGATCTGAAGCATGACTTCTCAGAGGCAGAACCATCTTTCTGCTTCTCATGCAACAATTTCACACTAGGCTTCTTCTTTTTGTTCATGAGATCTTAATGGCAGAACATATTCACTTCAGCATTTTATAAGAAATCACTTGCCTAATTAATTGTGCCACAAAAATAATCCAAAGTTTAATCATGTTCCTAAACATATTGTCAGAGATGTATAGTACTCAAATTAAGAAGAGCCTCTCATTTCTACTTTATGCTTGACTGCCTTCCAAGTATATAACAGGGTATCAACCAAGAGGTTTAAGACACAAAATGTAATTAATTAATTAATTAATTGAATGCTTTTAAATGTTTACGTTTGTGACAGAGAAATAATCAGTAAAATAACTCTAGAAATAATAACAGTAACAATTGTAATAACAACTAACTACATAGTTATTAAATGTTACATAACAATACCAACAGTAACAGCAACAGTAACAGTTACCATGACAATAACAAAAGTAAGTAGTACTAATAATAATAGCAATATTATTAACCAAAAGCAAAGATCTTAATCACAACAAGAATACTTTATGGAGTGGAAAAGTTGATCTTGGCTTTTTCTGATGACTGTATGCAACTGCTAAGAGATTTTTATATGAGCCTTTCACTTGATATTACACCTTCTGCCCTGATGTATTATAGATTTCTTTTTAAGGTAATAATTTTCTGGCAAGAGTCACAAGGAAAGAACTGAATGAAAGTGATCCAAATGCCCTACGTGATGAAATACCAAAAGGCTCAGGGAGCTGGAGGCAACTGTGAGAATACAGACACATGAGTACTCCAAATACTACAGCTGGATCAGAACATCAAAAGAAGCATATACTATTGCATATGAAAAATTAAATCAAAACTGGGATATCTTTCCCAGTGCTGTTGTTGTAGAACACATTTTTAAAGCACATCTTGTCAAAATATGTCACTGAAGTCACCCCAGCCTAGGAGTTCCACCTTTTTTGTATGCTCTGAAATTATTTGAATGTCAAAAATGAAGCACAACTTATTTGCTTAATCCAATTTTAAGCTTTCTTGCAGCTACCAATTTATATCAGCCTTCAGGCCTCAACTCCTTCCAGCTCAGCAATTCCTTCTACTAGGGCTCTATCTGTCCCTTGTAATATAAGCATTTTTTCTCTTGGTCTTTTCACAGTCCCAGTCCTAACTGGAACTTGCAACAAAACAAGACAAGAAAATAGTTTGGAGTCATCATAATCAGTCACATCTGTTAAGAGCTAAGTAGAGGCTTTTTTTACTCCAGATATGCCCACACAAAAGTAATGAATTGCATATGTATTTCCTTGCACTGGTAAAAAAGAATTTCTTTCTGTATTGCTTTTCCAAATATATTGTAAATAAAATATACATAAACATAATTATATTTTTCCCAAAGCTGAATTACATAGGGCATTCAAAAATGTGTGTCAATTACCATGTGTGTGTCATTTATGAAATACCAGCAAGCACTCATTCTGCTCAAGATGCAGAGAAAACAGATTCCAGGCCTCAAGACACGTGGTCCATTGTTGACCAGATTAAATTTTGGAGTCCACTAACACCACTGGCTGTGGCACCTTCCACTGAGGATGGGATGTCAGGATGCTGCAGCCACCCAAAGCCGGCACCACCTTTATTCCACCAGTGGTGGTACAGTGGCTTTGCAGGTGGAGAGCAGAGTGAGGAGAGCCTGGATAGTGTCCCAAACAGCTTGGGATTGTGTCCCTAACACTTTGGGATTGTGTCCCTAACAGTTTGGGCTTGCTTTAATCACCGCCGTGCACACAGGGCATGAGGAAGTGGCCTGGAGTGGCTGTGCTCTTGAGGAGTCCCCTGTGGTGTACAGCAATGAGCACAGAATGGCCAAGGCACACCAGGGAACTGCGCTACCCCAGTTTCAGCCTGAGCAATGCAATGTACAGAAGCACCTAATTCCCAATAACTGGGATGTGAAAAAAATGGTGGGATGGCACAGAGTACAGTCACAGCATGGGCAGTGAAGCTCATGGTCTTTAGGCTATATACATACCTTCATCTGCTGCAATCCATTTGCAGTGTAAACAAAGGTTCTGTTTCCCCATCTAAAACTCCCCAGCATCCACATGGCTCCACCAGCCAGAGACGTCCAAAAGGGTCCATTTTAAATTAAAAGCCTCAAGTAAACACAATTTGGCAATACTAAGTTTCTCTTAAAAAGACAGCATTTTCCAAATAATGTACAGACCCATATACTGATTTAGAAAAATAAATTGGACTACTAGGCTACATATATTGGTAAAATATAGGAATGCTACAAATGTTACCATGGAAAAACTCTTCTCAATAGCAGTCTTAGGATGCAAGATCAAAACATTTTAAACTAAGCTTATTGTTTAATTTTAAAATAAGTTGATTGTTCAGTGTTCTGCATATAGAGGGACTGAAAGTGCTAAATGCCGCCTATGATGCTGGGGAAAATTCTGAAGATGTACTCTGCTGCTAGAGTGGTAATGCAAAGTCAGGTTAAACACTAATCCCACTGATAATGAAGGATTTTGAAGGGAATCTATTTAAGAGTTTTAAATACTCTGTAGGGGGCAGTTTTGAACCAGATTAATGAAAGTTTTAAGCTGGCTGATTCAAAGTTATGTTTTTATACTCAGTTTTATTATCTTCAGCAGCTACATGGGCATAATTTCTTTTTTTTTAGGTAGATCTTGGTGCTTAAGCAAACAGGGAGCTGCATGCTATTGTATAACATCACCCAGCTGAGAGGTTTATCTGCATGTAAGGTTCAGAATGGTAGCTAACAGTACTTTTTTAAAACTACCAGTTACAGAGATCCACAACTGAATAGCAATGATTAGAACTTCATGGCAGAGGCCTGCATAAAAACCAGCTCTGCAAAAGACCCCAAGGACAGAAGAAGAGTTTGCAATCTCCTTCACAATTCTGGTTCAGCCAGAATCAATTTTGTTGTAACTTGAAAGTATTTATGACATTTCTGGAAAAGGAAGAAAGCAAAAAAAAAAAAAAAAGCAGCAGATTCTTAGAGACACTAGTACTGCCTGCAGCATTTCCAAATGCTTTTAAACATGGTATCTTCATTATTTGTATTTATTTTAAATGGATATGATGCTATACCATGGAAAAAGATGTCAGCACCCTTCAATGTGTTAGCTTAAAAATTAAGATTTAAATCAGTGTCTCTCCAGCAACATACCACTTTGAAGTATCAAAGTCAGAAGTGGACTATTGATCTGAAACAAAAAAGAAAGATATCCTCTCAGCAAAGTGATAGTCATTGTTACAAGGATTTAAGTAGAAGTGGCTCTAGAGTGCAACCTGAAGAGTAGGAGAGGCTGAGTCTTTTTTCCACTTGGAAAGGAAGGAACAGTCTAGGCCTCAATGAGAAAAATGAAGTTGTATATGTAGGTGAGCTCTGTAATCGATAGCAGAGTATTTCCAGTAGAGTCAGTGGCTCTCCATTGATCACCACTATCTTGATTTGAATGAAGTGTCTTGAAGCCAGTTCTAAACCATGATTTACAGCTAAAGTTGTTACTTATCTGATACTGTAATCATGTGAGCAGCAAGATTCACACTGAACACTGGTGGGAACTAAACACATCAACTTCCCAATGTCCAGACTAAGAATGAATGCTTGCAGATGATCAGACTCAGCAGCTCTACCACTTAAAGCTTGAAGCTGATTGCGTTGCCTGGACAGGTGGTGGGATATCTTTTTTGTCCTCACCT
Source organism: Vidua macroura (assembly GCF_024509145.1). Taxonomy (NCBI): domain Eukaryota; kingdom Metazoa; phylum Chordata; class Aves; order Passeriformes; family Viduidae; genus Vidua; species Vidua macroura. The sequence goes on from NC_071577.1 coordinate 18,925,226, forward strand.
GGTCTAAAAGCTTTTCCTATTCTTTTTGAGTTCATGTACAGGATGGGATGAAGCAATTTTCTTCACACAGCCCATATGCTGCTGTGTTTTGTGTTCTGTGACTAGAACAGCACTGCTGACACAGCAATGTTTTGGCCATTGCTGAACAGGACTTGCACAGCATCGAGGCTTTACCTTTTCTCATGCTCTACTCCTTTAGAGAGTAGGCTGGGGGTAGGCAACAATTTTGGGAGGGGAAACAGCCAGGACAGCACACCCAAACTGGCCAAGAGGATATTCCGTACCACATAATGTCATTCTCAGCAATAAAACTGGGATTGCAGAATAAGAAGGTGGGAGGGGGGGTTTGTCTTCCAGAATCAACAATTGCTGGAAGACTTGCTGGGCATCAGTATGCTTGTGGGAGGTGGTTAGTTATTTCCCTTGCATCACTTTTTTTTTTTTCTTTCATTCACTTACTAAACTTTCCTTTAATCCAACCCATGAGCTCTCTGACTTGCCCTAGTATCTCCCCCATCTTCCTGAGGGGGTAGGAGCAGGAGGTTACGTGGGTGTTTACCTTCTGACAAGGGTCAACCTACCACAGCTGGGAAAACCCCAACATTTATAGGCTGCATTATGATGCACTGTTACATACAAGAAGTTCAACAATGCAGGGTCAGCTGAAGATGTACAGCTTTTGCATAGCAATTTTTACTACAAGGCACTTGGAAGGACTTTCTTCCACATCTATGCGCACGCACTTGTGTCAGTGTAGTGGTAAAACTTCTGAACAGGGCATGTCAGAAATACAGTGCAAACAGAGCAAGTATTTATTCTCTGTTCCTGTATCCTGTCGCCATGAGGCAAGGGACGGGTGCCAGCGACGTAAGAAAGCTGATGGAAGTACAGCACCAAGGGAGAGGACATTGTGATTACAGTAATGGGATTTAAAGACATTCAGAGTTCTGCTTCTCTCCAAAGACACATGCCGACTGGAACGAAGGGGACGGTGAGAGCAGCCCTGTGCCGTGACTCTAAGGGGACTCCGCGCCTGCCTGCAGTGCACACAGCAGCACGGCGCCTCTTTGTCAGCACTGCTTCATTGGCTAACACTAGTGTCACGAGGCCTGCAAACCTCCACGGCAGTTTGACCCTCACGTTCCTCCGTTTTTGCATTAAAACACCTTTATTTTCTGTAAGAGATCAGCGACAGCCGCAAGAAGACGGGCTTGCAAGACGGGCTTGCCGCCCGCGGTGCCGCCGGCGGTGAGCGCCTTCCGACACCGGCCGCCTGGACTTGGCTGGGCAGAGCCGCCCGCGACACCGCCCGGGCCGGGCCGTGAAGCGCGGCGGAAGCGGCGCATCGGCACGTCACGGCACGGTCGGGTGCGATCCGGTACGGTTCGGAGCGGCACAGCACTGTACGGAGCGGAGCGCGGAGCGGAGCGCACACAGAACCGCCCAGCCCCGCCTCAGCCGCCGCCCTCAGCGCGGCCCGGTCCGGCCCCGCCCCGCTCCAGCGCGCCCCGCGGCAGCGAGGCGCTGATTGGCTGCCGTGCCCGCGCGGGGCCTGGTGGGAGCAGCGCCCGCGCGCCGCGCTCCTCCTGCGGCGGCGTTGGCGGCGGGCGGGATGCGCGGCCCGGCCCGCGGCAGGTACGCGATGGCGGGGGATGCGCGGCCCGGCCCGGCCCGGCCCGGCCCCGAGCGGCTCCGCGGTGGGAGAGGGGCGCGGGCTGGCGGGTGAGGGGCGCCCGGCGCTCCCCATAGGAGCACTCATGTACCGGCCCCAGGGCAGGAAGCGGAGCAGGGCGGCAGGTGCCCCCTCTCTCTCCCTCCGGGCAGCGGGGCGGCGTGGGCCGTGGTGCAGCCTTGGAAGAGGAAGCCCCCGTTGCGGGGAAGGGCGGCGGGCGCCCTGGCCGGAAGCGGGGAGCCGTGCGGCTGTCCCGGCCGGGGAGCCGGGGGCTCCGCTGACCTCTGCCAACGCCCTCCCGGCCCGCCGGGCCCGGCGCTAGCGGCCCCTCGCGCAGGCTGCACCGGGTTGGGTTTCAAAAAAGAGCGCCTGACCCACCCACTTCTCGCTCCGTCGCTGTGCAGCCCCTGTGGGAACCAATTTGCCTTTTTAGTTGAGGCTCTAAAAAGCATAGGGCTTCTGTGGGATGCATCCAGACGAAAACAGCCGAAAATGAAGTTTAAATGGAAAAAAGTTTAGTATTTTGTTGTAACTGAGGTGTCCTAGGACAGGCTAGCAGTAGGTGGTGGGTGATGCTCCTGGTTTGGTTTTGCTTGTTTCCTTGTCCGCGGCACTCAGCTGGAGAAACTTTTTTTCGTCCCAGTGGAAGTTTCTGAGGTGAGTGAACTGTGAGCAGAACTAGAGATTCAATTTGAAAAGTAGAGTTTATTTTCCTTGTAGTGGTAAATATCTAAAAATACTTAGAAAAAGTGGAATTACTAAGTTTGCAAAAAGATCTATTTCAAAAGCATTGCCCATTCCTTAAGGGGAGAGGTCTGTATGGCTGTATGCAAGGCCTTGATTACAAGTTTCTAACTTCCTTTTTTTTCTTGTAGTATGTCTTCTCTTGATGTTATTCAGTCTTGAATTTCAGCATGTCAGTTATTAAAATTTACTTGGGAGACTGAGTTTTGGAGGACTTCTAATCTTAAAACATTAACAAGCCTGAAGAAATTTGAGACTGACTTGATAAAAGTGTAATGAGATCATGAAGCTATTTTCTCCACCTGGGTGGATGGGTGTGGATGACTTAGTGGATTTATGCCTCTTTCAAAGGAGAAACTTTTTCTGCTCTGGTTTCTTAGTCTGGTACTTCTTATTTTTAATAAATAACTTGAATGTTTTGGGAATAGAGGAGCTGCTAGAAATGTTTTTTTTTTTTTTTTTTTGAGAGAGTCAGGTAATAAAATTGATAGTAGTGCTTTCTTAAGCTTCTCTGTTCAGTGTTTTTAATGCATCTGTTGTCTGTTTGAAGCCTAGGACACGTTGCAGCTGTCTTACTTGTGTGTTACATCAGTGATAATGTGTGTGGAAATAAGTCCAACTGCTCTACTGCTTAGTCAGTGAAATGCACAGCTCTGTGCTAGAGTGCAGTCTTCAGAAGGGAAAAGTCCTATGCAATAATTTGTTGTTTAGAGCACGGGAAGGAAGTAACTTGTGGATGATCTCTTGCCATGAATAGTAGGATAGATATTAGTGGTAGGTATGTGGAGTGGCAGGTAAGGAGGAAGGAGGAGAGTTTGAAGCAGTTGAAGACACTTTGTGTTGTCATGTCAAGAAGAAGAGAGGGGAAGAAGGAAAACATCTGAGGCACTCCATAGTAATCATAGAAAATTTTCTACCTCCTCACTGAGGATTCAGTGACTGAACTGTAAACGTGAATCTAGTGGCCCTAATCCCTTAATACTTCTTTGGGGAAGGGTTTTGGTAGTATTGCAGACTGGCAGAACAGCATCTGTAAAGCCTGTCATCCTCATAGCTCCTGTAAAATCAGATGCATAGTGACACTTGTCAAACCTGTTTCTCTTCCAAGCATTTGCCAGGTATTTATAAAAAAAACTCGTGTAGCAATAGCACTGTGAATGTGTTATTGCTATAAGTCAGTCACCAGTAGCTCAAGGATAATTTGTTCCCAAAAGATCCTCTAACACTTCTAGTGGAGAGGTTCTCAAACTATGGTTTGAAGGAAAATGGCACACACAAAGGCCATGGGAGCATCTCTGTGTCTCTCTATGCCCACAGCTCAGAGCCATCATTGCTCCTAAGGGCAGTGGCAATGCTAGGGAAACCAGCTAGATTTGGGAGCCTTGTGCTGGCTTCACAGACTTCTCACTTGGCTATTTGACACAGTATCTTTATTGCAAAACAATGTAAAAGCTATCTATGTCTGTAGAAATATCTGGGAAGAAAGTGTAGGCTCAGATCTACTGCAATATCCATAATGCAAAACCACACTTGTATCTGCAAAGTCACGGTTGTGTAAAATTCTTGGTGTTCGATTGTGTGTGTGTTAAAAAAAAAGACTGCTGTTTTACTGAGGTGAGTTGCTGCACTAGTGATTATTTTGAGAATTTGTTCGAGTCCAAGGGGTAATTGCTTTTTCTATATCTCACCCCTTTGTGCTACCAATTTGGCAGCAGTGGAGCTGATTTGCCCATCTGTTCTAGCTTCCTTCTTGTGGCATTTCTGATATGGATTTCCTTATCTTTAAGGATGGGTTTCTGAAACCAGTAGGGCCTATAGTTCTGAAGTCCTTGGCTTTTTTAAAAGGTGAGGAGGTTACCAGACTATAATAGTGTTTGTGCTAGTAAGCAGTGCATATCCTGTACATATTAAATTGCTCTAATGGCCTCAGACAATTTGAAAACAAATTTGGGTTGAAATATATTTTTCCATTTTTGGCCAAAGGAAACTTAATAAGCAAGATAATGATCACTTATATTTCTGTCTACCTAGATCATTGCTTTGTTAAGTGTTATTGTTTCATTCCAGAGTGAAAAAGGTTTGAGTCCTGGTTGGGATTGAGCTTTAGTTTACTCTCAGGGTTGTTTTGAACTGATTACTTTTTTGTTAAATAGGTAAAAAAACTTGTATATTATATGGATGGAGAGAAAGTCTGCCATCCTAAGGTTCAATTGATTCAACTATCTTCTAATGGAAAGCTGCTACAATTTTGTTTCAGGAGCCCAGATCACCAAATTAACATTGTTCATGGGCTCCAGGTTTGTGTGGGGTGAGGTGAGCTGCTCTTGCCCCTTTGGAACTGTTTTAGAGTCATTTCATGTGCTGATGACTGGGTTGTGAGTTGTGCAGGGAAGACCTGCCAATGTAGTGCTTTTGTATAGCAAATGAAATCTTTGAACTTAAAACTGAGCACACAGCACATTCTTGTTGATGAGAGCATAAAAAGGAAATAGATTTATTTGAGAAATTTTCTCATGAACAGGATGAGATGTTAACAGGGTGTTGATGCTGAATGCGTAGAGTTGCAACTAAAAAGGATTACTCGTAGAGTTGCAACTAAAAAGGAATACTGAGTTATGCTTAGGGGCAGCAGAGGAAATAACTGGAAATCAGTATCTTAAATAAACGTGCCCAATACTAAGTTTTAAAAATTGTTTTTCTGCTGGAGTATTTTGGTGGCTCTTTTTGCAGTTCATTTGTGCCTGTGTTTTTGAGAATTCCCTGCTGGTTAGGTATTTTGAAAATAAAAATAACTTTGGCTACATCTGAGCTGATCAACAGACATACAGGATGGCCTATGAATCAGAAAACTGAATTTAAAAATAGCACATAGGTAGATAGCTAGACAATAGCTTTATACAATATTTTGATTTCTTAAGATGTTGGAATGAATTTGAGAATCTTTGATTATGTTGTTAGATTACTCCTAAGTGCTTAATGCTTTATTCCTAGCTGTGAATCCTCGTAGAAGATTGATAGCTCTGCCAGTATTTGTCCACAATAGAAGATGGGTGGATTAATTTCAAGATGGAGGGTAAGTAACATTGTGTAGCAATGTAATAATGTTAAGTCCAGAAGATGGGAGTATCTAGGACATGTTGCCTATTAATGCTGGCTGAATGATAGTGCTGAACCTTTTCTGTTAGTATGTCACTTAAAAGTCCAGTAGTGAGATATCATGACCAAAAGTATTCTTCACTAAATCACTAAGCTGTGAAACTCTGCTGCTGTCCTTCATTTCCTTTGCAGTCCCAGTCTGGCATTGGCTTGGTTAACTTAATACAGTTTTAATTCCTTCTGTAAATCCAAATACTTTTGTGGTGCATCATTGGGATAGAAACTGCAGCATCTGTGACTTGAAAGATTGGTGACCTAGGTAAAAATGGGTATATGCAGAATACATTTCTGGCTGTTTAAACAAATAGTTTGGTAGCTACTTACTCCTGTACAAGTCTGTCTTTCTATCTGCTTTTATTGGTTGTTGAGTGGTGTACTGAGTTTAGGAGGAAGAAGAGGTGTGAGGTTTTTGACTACTCTCCTGGCAGGTGTGAGTTGCTTGAGTCTAGGTTTGCCTTTGCTTATTAGCAATTGACTGCAAAGTCTTCCATACAAAAAACTCCATTAAAGGTGAAACTTTAGGTGGACTGTCAGTTTTGTATAATAGAGACTCACTTTCAGGGTAATGTAGTGTGAGCTATGGTTTTTGAATTTGTCCTGTGAAGGGTGGGGCAAGATTGTGGCTTGATAATTCTCAGAAATTAGGAAAGAGTCCTAGAATGTGGATTTCCAGTTGCTCCTATAGGGAATTTTACTGGTGATGAGAGCCCTTATTTGCAGGTGCTTATGATTTATTTATGCCATGTGTCCTTATATGGAATGAATAGTAATAAAAAGCTGGAATACTCAGATTAGGGCTTCCTCTCTATATTCTCTGTGTTTTGCCTATTTCTGCCACTCATCAATTCTGTTCTTGTTTTGCTTTCTACCTACACATTCATTATTGCTGTAGAAGCATTATAGATTTTCATTTTTTGTGATGTAGGAGAGGAGCTTTCTGGTTAGAGTAATGCCAGCTGTAAAATAGCGATTCATTACAGTCCCTTCTATTTGTCACACTAAAGTAGGAAAACTTGTTACCTTTATGTAAAATAGATAATTTATTAATCTATTATGGGTATGTCTTTTTCTTAGGAAACTGTTAATGTACAGTAATCCACAAAATACCGAGTTTTTAGAAGTGAGATTAATATCTTTGTTCTTTCCCTTGTAAGCAGGCAAAGCCTTCCACTGTAGAGGTATTAGAAAAAATAGATAAGGTATGTGTTTGCTTTTTGGTGTTTTGTTTGATTTTTTGTTTAGAAATATACGTCCATTTTGCTGGCCATGTATTTCTCTCACATTAGGTAAAATACTCCCATGAAATGTTAAATTATTTTGGTAATTATTCCAGTAGTAGAGATTCTGCATATCAGAGGAATTGTTATAATTTTTCCCCCTTATTGTTTAGCCATTTAAAAAATCAATACTGTTTAATAGATAGTGGGAAACTACAGGGCAAATATTTATTTAGAGAGCCTGAAATGGGAATGAGTATGAAGCTACCTTGATTAAACAATTCAGTTATAACTAATTGTTTAAATCCCATGTAAAGGAAAGTGTCACTAATGCAAAGTTCCATTCATCAGGTTGATTAGAAAAGCTTCAATGTATGGTTTTATGTGCAGAAGTTATAACTCTAGTGGTAGTTAGTAAGGTCAGAATAACCTGATAGATTGTTCAGTAATCAATTGTGATTTTTCACCGGTGTTTGTGACAGATGTCTATACCCTGTGGGGAAATTAACTGTTTTGAAATATGCTGTTGATATGTTTGTTTTCCTTTTAATGAAACCGTGAGTACTTCTGTGTCACTTGAAATACAGTCAAAATGGTTATCATGGCAGAGCATTGCTTGATCACTTATTGATATAGCAGAAGCATCATACAGATGTTCATGATTTCACTCTTAATGCGAGGAAAGTACGGAGAGAAAAACAAGTAAAATGGTGGAGTGGTTCCAGCGATTCACCATGTTACTAAAAAAGTGTCAGAGGCGTTTAAAATTCCACAGGTACCTGATGAAAGCTTTAGAATGCCGAGAATGGTTAGTAGTGACTTATGTGATAGTAAAGACTGCCATTCATAAGATGCTGGTATTTTTCACTTGTCCCAAATATACTAATGCATTACAATTGTGGAAAAGCGCTGTTTTTTAACTTCTCTTACCAGTTGCTAATAAGGTGCAAGTGGCCCATATCATAGCCAAATTAGTGTGGAGTATTTATGCTATGAAAGTTATCTTTGGGCAAATATTGTCATTTATCAAAGAGCTGCTCGACTTTTCTAATCAAGTATCAGATTGCTAGGGCTGATTTTAGCAAAAGGCAGCTTAGTAAAACCTCTTACTAATTGCACTAATAAAGCTGAACCCTATTTATTTGCAGGAAATACAGACATTAGAAGAATTCAGAGAAAAAAATCAGAGGCTACAGAAACTATGGGTTGGAAGGCTTCTTCTCTACTCCTCACTTCTTTACCTTATTACTTGCTTAATTGTATATTTGTGGTGTCTTCCTGACGAATGGACAGCAAGACTGACAATGACACTTCCATTTTTTGCATTTCCATTGATGTAAGTAAATATGCCTTTTTTATTTTCTAACTGCTGTCGCTTTTATAAAAGGAGATGGAAAATACATCTCAGCAGGGGTTTGGGTTTGCTTTGACAATTCTTGAGATGTCATAACTTGCTGAATTTTTTCTTCTAAAATAGATTCAAGTAGTTAGGCAGATACTTTCTTTCAGGAGAATGTCTCTCATGGGTCTGGGTTTAGTATAGAACTTAGTCTTATCATCAAAAGATAATAGCATCTAAAGTTACTTGACTTATCAAAATCATACTGGGTCTAGAGAGCTGTGTCTGAGCAGCTGTAAAGTAATTGAGTATAAGGGTTTTATTTTTACTCTATTTCTTGGGTTTTATTTTTACTGCAATTTGAGAAGTAACATTACTATACAGAAGTAACCAAAAGTATGTCACCTACATGTAAAATGTGGTGTATAAACCTGGGAAATATACAAGAATGAATGGAGAAACTTACTTTCATGTGTTAGGTGACTATTAACAGAGAATGGACTTGAAAGGTAATCACCCTAAGTGTGTTGAAAACTACTTTTACATAATTAGCTGTTTTTCTGAAAAATCATTGATTGTTTTATTCAACAAGTAAATATGCAGACTTCATTGTATGTGACCTAGAGAAAGTATTGCCCACATATTTGTTTCACTGAGTTGATTGGCTGCTTATCCTGATGAGTGGCTTTTGTTGTCTAAGAAATCTACTTTTCTAAAAGTAACAAAATGGGCTCCCACCTCACTGAGCAGCTGCTTTGCTGCCTCTCCTTCCTTCAGACCATCAGGGAGGTGAGAGCAGCCTACTGAGCATCTCTCCTACCGATGGGGAGCGCAGTGCAGTGGCTAATTTGCTGGAAGGATCGCAAGTACTTCCATTTGTACAGCACCTCTGTATGAAGGCATGGTTTGTAGATGCCCTAGCTTTAGACTTGAAAGGCAAAGTCAAAGTAAATATTTGAGGGTTTGCAAGTTTGATGAGCGTGGGTCAGCATAATGTAACATGTGGAGAACCCCCAAGGTGAAGAGGCTTTTTGTATGTCATACTGTGTTATCTGTAATATACTGATATGCTGCTGTTGTGGACTCCAGCAGAGAGGATACATGGGCAGCAGGATCTTGACTGGAAAGGATTAATATAGAAATTAGAGCTCAAATTAATCTTTGGCAGTAATATGAATTAATTTGGTTCTTAAGGACAAGCATTTCAAAGTCTTTTTGTTAATATGTGAGGCTTGTTCATGCTGATAGGAAAGGACTGTAAAAGAGGAAGCCTCCTTTCACATAGGTGTGTTAGAATTAGTGTAGAAATGAAAGCCTTTATTATTGCAGGTGATGGCTTCTAGTGCTGTGGTTTGAATTTACATGTTGGACTTTTATTCTCTCGTTTTTCTTCCAGTTCTGCTTATTTTTCTCAAGATGGCTCTCTGTAAAATTCTGATTTAGATGTCAGCTTACTAGTGCTTAGAATCAGTCTGTTGTTTTCTTATGACTTGCAACTGTTTATCAGATTTTTTTTTCCTTAAGCTATTCCCCTTCAGCTTTTTTTGGCAGATATGAATGGCAAGCAGCTGCCAGCTTGTCTTTGTTCTAGGTCAAGAGGTGACTCCATGCTGAATGCCTGGTGCCACCCAGTAATAGCTCTAGAGATTTTTCAGACCTAATCAAACTGGAGTATGTCTGCCTTTTCCAGCTTGCAGTCAGTCACCAAGTTATTTCTGCCTTAGGTCAGTCCCTCAGGGTCTCAGCAAGTTACTGATGTTGGTGTAGAGCAAGTTAAGTTTTAGGAATATAACTTCATTAATTTTAAATATACACTGAAATACCCGAAAAGTTGAAGAAATATGTTAGCATTTTGGAAGGGTGCTCTTCTTGAACTGATTTTTATTTGAATTAGTTTTAATTTGCATGTTGTGATTTTCACAGAAATATATTTTCTTTTTTGTAAAATTGGTTGAAATGGTCTGCTATTAAACTTTTGTCTCAGATTTCTTACAGAGGAAATGCTTTATTTCATGATGTCTGACTTCATATTTAGAATACAGCTTTAGGTAGAAGACTATTAAGCATACATTTAAAAAGAAATAATGCTTTTGCCTGGGTAACAAGGTATTTAAGGCAATTTAAACCCTGTAAACATTTATTTCTTTTGGTACTTTATGAAGACACATTTTGTGTCGTTGAGGTGGATAAATCCACCTGTATTATTAGATCAATTATTATAGCAGACCTTTGAACATGGAATACTTAAACATTTTTTCTCTTACCTTGGATAGGCTGCTTTCAGATTCCAGGTGCCTCATCCAACTTGCCTAACTTGGGCTGTGTTGTTAATACTTCAAGGCATGTTTAAGTGGGCAACCATTGTATAAATACAGAAGATGTTCTTAATAATTAAGTCATTATGAAAACTCTTAAAGCCTTTTGCCTGCTTTCTTATGTATGCTTTTAGTCAGATAACCTTTCTAGCCTTTAAGATTGTTTTTTTCTTAAATGAAACATTGCTAATTTAGGCTCTGTTATTTAATTAACATTAGGAGGGTTGTGGATACTTGGAATGGCTTGGTGTATGAGGTTTGCCACTTGGCTTAGACTGAAAAGCTTACCAGGAAAAGTGTCAGCTTAATATGTAGAAGCAATTCTAAGCTTTAAAACAAATGAAGTCCTGGTAATTGCAGAGAGACCTGTCAATTGTAAAATGGTCATAGATCAGTTTAACTTCATCTTGACATAAACTGCTCCAGCTAAGTCAGCTGAAACCCTGCAGAAACTGACTAGGGCTCTCTAAAATCACTAGGACTTAGGTCAGTTAATTCTGCTTGGGAGAGCATTTGTACAATAGCTCTTATCTCATGGTTTTCATTGGTATTAGAATTCTTCCCACAAATCTCTTGGCGTTAATTTTGGGCCTTAACTGCTAAGTGTCTTTTTTTTTTTTTTTTGGTAAAATGCATTATAAATCTATCAAATAAGAAGTGATGACTAAGTAATTTTCAGCTGAACATTTTTTAGCAAGTGATGATATTGCTGCTGCTGCCTTAGTATTTCTGCCTTAAGTAACAGTTAATTTCAATGGAGAAGATGCTTTTATTTAGAGCAATATTGATGTCTTGTTGAGAAGATGCTAATTTAATTTTTAGTGTTTTTATATGAATAGTGTTTGAAGGTTTCTGTCCTTTGTATTTGTGAGCTATAATCTCATCTGCTAAGTGTTGCTTGCTAAATGACTTCAGAAATGGTTACTGTAATATTTTTTAACTAATATAATTCTTCTTTTTCTTCTAAAGAATCTGGTGTATAAGAACACTGCTCATTTTTTTCTTTTCCAAACGGACAGAAAGAAATAGTAAGTACTTTTTCTTTGTGTTTTTTTTTTTTATTTAATATGTAGCTAGTTGAGAATGATGCTTACTCTGATAATGTAAATTCTTTTGATCATTTGGCTTCCAGGAAGACAAGAGAAGCCTTTTAGTTAATATTGAAGTGGGGTAGTATTAGCTAAGCTTTTTTCTACCCCATAGTTCATGAAGGAACAGGAAGGATCTTCTTAATCTTTACTTATAAAATTGTGCTAACTTTCTCCTGTCTTTGCATGTGTCAAAAGTGTAATGGAATAAAATATGGTGTAGAAGTAGGAGGAAGGGGAAAGGAAATATAAACAGTAGTAGTAGTTCCCATGATACTTGCATCTCACAAGTATTCTAGCAGTCATCTGTTATCCTTATACAAAAAGGAAGAGATTTATAGCAGATGTGTCTAATTTATTTGTCAGGATATCTTTTCTCTCCCAAGTTCTCCAAAGCATACTTATGTTTTCCTGAGTGGGAAAGGTATAAGTGGGTGTTTTTCTGCTTTTTTGAGAGCTAAGGAAAATTGGAAGTCATGTAACAAAACCGAAAAGTAATGGAGGTTTTCGAATATATATAAAAAGTTGTTAAATTTTGCATTAGAATGAATCTGCATGCTATTTAAAAACAGCATCTGTGGCACTTGTCTGCAGTAGTTAGAATTCATTTGAGACTTTCCTTGAAAGCAGTCCAGCCTGTAACAATATCTCATGGTGATGTGAGCAATAATACAGGAAAACTTCAGTGTTGCACTGTGTTTTATGACTTGCAGAGCAGCATGATGTATTTAATTTGTGACAGCTTACAAGTTAAACATCGCTTTTAGAATTTTTCTTAAACTGAATGTTTGCATTTGATATGCAAGCACAGAACATACATTTTTATGTAGAAATAAAATTGTCCATATATTCTGTGGTGCTGTGTGATTCATTTCTAAGGTGAAATGAATGATTTGCATTTCATGGCTGAATAAGAAAAAAAAGTATGTTTTTCTAGTTTGCTTAAATGTCTTTATTGCTGTTTTGAGCATACAGGCAAGTCTAGTGCTTTTGGTGAACCTGTTTAGTAGATGATAGAACATGCCAAAAGGGATTATTTCTGTGTGGTTCCAGAGACTTGATAGAAATGAAGTGTTTTACCCCAGAGATAAAAGTTCTACATTTGAAAAAGAAAAATCAAATGTAGGGTTGAAGCAGTAAAGCAGGAGAAAGTGTAGGTGAGAGAGGAAAGTGTCAGCCAAGTTGCTCAAAGCCAAATTTTTATTCTGGGATAAGTTAGTATAACATACTGAGACACTGGAGGAGGTCATTTAATACAATAAAGCTCTGTGCTGGATAATCAGTATACACCAGCTTTGGGAATGATGCTGTGAATGAAGAAAATTTGTAGCTAGACTCCAGGGAAGATGATGCAGAGAGATTATGGAATTTCAGTTTTTAGGACTGGTCGGGCAAACAGTTGTTAAGATTTAGGCTGATCTGTCCCAAAGCTGGAGAAAATAAATGAGGTATATTGTAGGTATTGACTTCTCTAGTATGAATTCCATTTTTTTCTGTAGGCTTAATTAAGAGGAGATCTGTTGGTTTCTTGAGAGTACTTTGCAGTAATTGCCATTTGGCCATGTTTAAGGGGCAGGTGTTTCTTGAGGTTCTTGTTGAGTACAAGAGGTAAAGCAGTCAGAAAGAAACACCCACACTTGAAACTGATTGCATTGCTTTGTGGAAGGCTATGCTTGAAGATGTTCTAGGCATTTCTGTACCAAAAGTACTTGCAGTTTCTTGAGTAACCATTAATAGATGGCTGTATTCTGCTGTTTATTTGGTTTCATGATACCATACTGCATTGCAATACATTTTAAGCTGTTAATCTGTTTGAGGCAATGTGTGAGACTGTGTTCTAATATAAATGTAACATTTGGTGAAAGGAGGTACCTTAGTAATTTGAAGATGCACACTTTCTAGAATTGTCCATCTTCTGTGGTCCATCCCAGGATTAAATGTTCTTTTTCCATGTCCTATTAACAAATGCGGGTGGTTGTAGTTACCCTTTTATTGCATAAATAATAACCTTTCAAATATGTGCATGCCAGTTCTAGTATTTTGCACATTTAATAAAGAGGTGTATTTGATCAAAATGGATTTCTGCATTCTGGAAAGGTTCAAATGATTATTTGTTCCCTTAATTAACAGTTTTCCTGAAGTAACACTGAATGGTATGGAATACATATTTATAAATAGTAAAAAAAAAAAAAAAAGGTGTTTGGTTGGTTTTGTGTCTTGTAGTTCTATAAAGCTTTTTCTTTAAATCTGAAAAATGGGTAAGAATAGGTATATTTTTACAGGAAATAAGCTGCCTATGTTCAGTAGAGCTGAGAAAGGGTAAAAAGTTGTAGTTTATTGTTAAAATCTTCTTGCTGTGAAGAGAGGTAGTAGAAAGCTAGTTTGTTGAGAGAGTATCTTCTGCATTAGGTGATGGTTTATTACAGTGAGTTTTCCAAGAGTGTCAAGCTCCAAACACTGACTTTCAGGAGAATCCTGCATGCATTTGGCCTTTCTTCTCTCTCTTCCTCTTAGACAGGTTAGGTGTTGTGCCTACCTGTTGTAAGAGTCTCTTAACATTTCGTAGTAGAATGACCTTCTGGTACCTGTTTTTACAAAACTGGGGACTTTGTTTAGTCCAAGAGCACAGAAGGGGTGAAACAGATTGAGCTTTGAAGCTTGGAATCGACCTGGCATTTGAAACTAGTATGTGTTAAGAGGTTTATGTGAAATACTGAAGCCAGTAAATCTGGTACTCAGATATATTAATGCTTAGACCTCAAGCTTTTTTTTTGTATTTTGAGTCATGGGATTAAATGTATTTGGTCCATTGTTGTACCAGTTTTAATGTAGGTCAAAGCAGGGCACTGGCTAGAATTGGTTTTGCTTAATGAGGAAATGGTACATAAATTTTTTTAATAGTTATAACTGTAAAGTGATAACAGTAGGTTATAATTTATAAGCAGTTTCAACATTTAAAGTGATTTATTTTCACATAAAAACTCTAGTTATTTTATACAAAGTTTACTGATGCTTAGAGTTGGTAGTGGTCAATGCATAATTTTTCCTGATTTCACAAGGCAAAGTCAATGTTTAGAGTGTGTTGAAATTATCCTAATTTATATTTGAAAACTAATATATAATGTCCTTCTTTTAGATGATGCTCTGGAAGATTTAAAATCCCAAAAGAAAAAAATAGTAAGTAAAACTTCAAGAAAAAATGCTTGTTATCATTCACTAAAACTGGTGTATGCCAGATATTTGTAACAAACTTGATCAACAGTTAATCTCAGTAAGAAAAACTTAGGATGGACAAGGTTCCAAGTCTTGGATAACTTGCCCTCTTGTGAAGTTGGTAACACTGAAAGCTGTTTCCTCTCTGTTTAATCACTCCATAAGGAAACTTGTTGAGAGAGGAAGCTGTTTTCTTACATGATTGGCTTCACCTGCCTTGTAAGGCAAAACTGCTACAACCCAAACACTCTCTGCCCCCCCAGCCCTACCCTGCCAAAGCAACTCCTCCTCCCTCCAGAAATGCCAAAAATTCTATTATGAGGCTTTGTTATTAATGAGTTTCCCAAAGTGTTCACCTCATACCTTCTGGATTTTGCCATGGTAGCTGAATTAATAAAAAACCCAGAACAAAGGTCTCAAAACTGAGTTGAGTAAGAGTCTGGTATTATGTTGTGATCTATGTTTTATCACTTTTAAAATGTAGATGTAAAAAAAGATAACCTGTAACCTAATTATGTCATTGTCCTTTGGTAAAGAGGATTTGCTAATATTTAAATAGATGAGTCCTTTGCTTGTAGTGGTGTGATACAAAGGGGTTCAAGTGGCTTACATTTTCTAGGGAGGAAAGACATGAGCATGACAACTATGCTAAGCTTATTTTATGAAAACTGCTTAACTGAAATCAGTTAATGTTTCAAATTAATAGTCATTTGGTAGCCTTAAAGGAAAAGTTCTTTAAACAGAAAAAGCACAGTGGAGAGCAAAGGAGTTTTTGGAATCTCAAATGTAAAGTCTTCATTTCAGTTTAGCTTTAGTTTTCTGTAATAATAAAAATCTTTTTTGTAGAAAGACTAGTAATACTGAATTTTTGTGTGTGAGAAGCAATTAGGACAAAAGGCATTGAATAAAAGATTAGTCAGGAAAAACCTAAATGTGCATTTTGCATATGCAAGACATCAAAACAACATACTGTAGAAGACCCAGGATGAAACAATGCACAGTACAAAAATGAGACAACTGCATAAGTACTTCATAGACAATAATGAAATTATGGTGTAACTATGGAGAATTTAAGTCTGGAAGTATAAATTGCCATGAGTATATATGCAAGTCAAGCTTTAATCAGTAAAGACAAACTTCTAAATTCAGTTAGTGAAACTGAGTTCTGGGAAGTCAAATAAAGTGTAAGTCAGCTATTTTTCAAATTCTGTGATTATCACATGATCTTATGGGTGCCTTGCTGCTAGCAAGGAACCAGAAACAGAGGACTTACTGCAAGCTCTTGAATCAGTGCAGTGTTGGTATTTTTTACTCAGAAGGTGGACTTGGGAGGTTCATCATAATTTAAGATATTCAATTAAGCATTAAAATTAGATAATTATACATAGAACAGAACATGTTGAAATGAGCTGAAAGGGGATGCAGGTAACAAGACAGAATATTAGTGTTTTAGATAAAAACACTGAATCAATTGCATTGTGTAAAATTTAATTTTGGTAATTCTCAGATTTGATTTTGTTTTGTTTGATTATCTTCCTTAGGAGTACCTTTGGCTAATTTTTAGTAAAACAAAAATCAAGTGAAATAATGGGGAGAGAGAGGATTTTTTTTTTTCCTGTTGAATTCTGATTTGCTGCTGAGTTTGCAAATAGGATTAGTTACTAAGACATTTACACTGCGGTCCTCAAAGTATTTAGGATAAGTAAATTATGTTTTTCCTGTTTATTTGTAATGCAAATTGTTGTCTAGGCACTGAGCCTGCTGCAGCATCTGTGCTTTTTCACTTTGTTGCAGCTCAGCTACCTAATTGCTGGATAAATCTTCTATTGAAGACAATTGTCTTTTTGAAAAACCTTACAGTACTTGTTTTTTAGTCATGTGGCCCACCTTTTCCCTGCAGACATTGCTTGTGTGCTGAAGGGACATAAGGTGGTTACAGGTCTTACCTGTAAATGCTGTAAGCTCCTCATCTGCTATAATGCCCTGGTGGGTTTGCAGGGACAGCTCAATAGAAATTAATTTCTGTTTAACTTCTCTTCTGGCTTTGGTGACTTAGTCAAAGTCATGTGGGTAAAATACTTGAAAAATACAAATAATTCATCTGGAAATGACTGTTAGTATTGTCTGTCTTGTACTTTGACTCAAAGTTTGTGTAAAACTTCTCACAGAACTGACTATGCTGTTTTTTTCCTAGTGAATACTTTAAAGCTGGTTCAGTTATTAACTGGGGGAGGGGCAAAGTTAAATAGCTGTAATTAAGGCAGTACTTCAAGATGCAACTTTGTTTCCCTCCTTGATCATACGGAGGGATGCTGTGTTTGTGTTTGTGACTGTTTAGCTGTGACTTTGGCCTCAGAGTTTCTCAGTTAATGAGGATGACCATGGGTAGATGAGCAAGTTCAGAGGGTTAAGCATATTAAAGCAAGGGCACAGGATATGTATTAAGCTGGTACAAGTGGGAATTAGTGGAGAATCTACCTGGAACAGCAGTCTTAGAGATGGGATAATTCTTAGCCTGAGGACAAAATTGTGAAGCTAGTATAGTAATTACCATGCTAATTTTAGAATTAAACTTTGCTGAAGCTTGCTCAGCTACTCTGAATACTAGGCTAAGTGTAATATTAGACTTTGACAGACTTCCAAGCCATTTCAGGTAAGAGTTTAGAAATTGCATCTGTTAATCTAGTAAAAAATACCCAGCTATTCTGTTTTCAAGGCTGTCTTGGAGTTACATTAGTAATGGGAAAAAATACAGCATATGAGTTCTGTTACTTAAATTAATTACTCTTTAATCAACTTTATCTCCAGCCTTCTAGGTGTAGACAACCATTGATATTTTGATAACTTGAGTATGTGATAAAAGCTCTGCTAGGAGTTGGTTCTTGTATGAGCCCAGTTTTGTCTAACTGGTAAATGCTAGAGTACTGAAAATATGCAACTGGAAACTCAAAATACAGTTTAAAATCTCATTTACTGACAAAGGGTCAGTTACCTTGGTGGTTTTAATGTTGTCATGGATCTGTTCAAAGTATACTTAATTACTGTGACTTAAATGATGTCTTTCCAATTTTAATGAAACTTTTGCTACGTGTACTGGTATATTTTAAATGGACTGAAATGAGTTTCATGGCTTTGTGTGAACATAAGGAAGGACCTCCTCCTAGCTGGGTTTGACATACCAAGTAATTCTCAATTTATGAACTCACGTAGTAGTATGATGAATAATGAGTGGTTTGCACCATGCCAGTACTTAAGTCTTTGGTTGCTAAATTGCCTTTACAAGATGCATAAAATACATTACTCATTCTGTTCAATTTAGGCAGCTGATGTCATTTCCACAGGAATTCTGTTTGATTGCCTGTTGGGAAGGAGTTTATCCATACAATTGTTCATAGGAAGAGAATGTGGTACCATGCTTCTTTATTAAGATCTGATTAATTCCATGAAAAAATCATGCTTAGGCTGGTATTACCTTTCTTTGAGAGTTCACTCCTGATTTGGGTTGCTCAGCATTATAATTTTATTGATAAGGATGAGCTAACCCTTGGCAGAAAGGAGAAAATTATTTGGTAGGAGAAGTTTTGGATCTCAGAGAAGGCTTTATTATGGAAAAAGATGAGGTGTGAGCAATTTGCTGTGTTAGTGCTCAATATCAAGTTAACCTTTCCAAGATTATGCTTCAGGACGGTGAATGTTCCAGAAGTCAGTGTGTTGGTTTGTGCTCATAAATGAGCTTCCTGTGTTGGCACAATAGCCAGTTTGCCCTGCTATGCAAACACAGAAATAATATTTAAATTTTACACTAGCTCTTACTTTCTTCTGGTAATTACACTGATTTGCTCACAGTAAGTAAACTTGGACCTTTTTGATTCTTTATTTGGTATTGTTAGCCAAATTTCAATTTACTTTAGAAAAGTGTACTCTATAAGTGAAAGCACAAGAAATGTGAATATGCCTGTAGAAATCCTCACAATTTCTATATATTTTCAAGAAATTTGTGAAGAGTCAGTTGTGATACTGAATTCTTGTTCAGATTCAGCTTGACTAGGATTTTAAAGCTATATATGAAGAATAATGCGTTGAATTATCCAAAAACTGTAATGTGGAGGGTAACTTCAACATCTGAATCTTGTGGTGAGAGCTGAAATTATGTTTCAAAAGAATGTAACTGTTTTTGCAAAACTTATGTATCCACAAATAGCTACTATACTATCTAATACTGCTGTGGCAAGAAGTGCTTTAGATAAAGAAAGTGTCAAGTGATGGTGGAGCCTTCTGGTTTTTCTCTCCCCTAAAGGTCACTTTGTCCTGCAGAAAGTTATTACTCTGTTTTCTTTTTGGCTCTACAGACAATAGTATGCATTTAATGTTCATTGATGTGAAGTGAATTGGGTTTTTTAACTTTTGATTTGGCAGACAAATATTAGCACTGACTGTTAATGCTTCCCCACTTTGCAGCTTCACCTCAGCAGCCTTACCCCTTTGTATAAAAGTCTGTCTTACAGTTTTTACTTTTATAAGCAATAAATACTTTATTTTTCCTTTTAGGTCATTAATTCTGCTCTTATTGCACTGTGTGGCATTTGTTTTATGAAGTTAGTGGGTTAACTCCAAAGTGATGCTGAAATACAAGTCTAGGAAATTGATTTTTACTTCCTTCTTCACTCCCTTTTGTTTCAACAGTCCTTAATTAACAGCCTGGATTGTATTCCTTGCCTCAAACTTGAAGAAATGTGTGGAGGAATGAGTGTTAAATGAATACACACTAGCCATTAAATGGAGTGAATTTTTATTTAGCTTCTGAGGTCTATTTGTAATCCTGAGGTCTGTCTAAATGCAAAACTCCTGCACAGTGTGTGTATGCAGAATGGCTGAAAGTTTAGTTTCTCACTAGCTAAATAATGGCATAAAATTCATGTTAACCTGCACCATTTGTTATTTTAGCAGTGATAAATGAGTTTGAGAGAATTTAATTTTTTGACCACTGACCTTTTCAGTTTTGCAGTTTATGCCAACAGCAAACTTCAGAACAAGCAAAGTCCCCACGTTTAGCTGAACATGGCCATTAGTCAGCATATCTAGGAAGAAAGGTCTGCTTAAGATACTGTAAAATGTATTATAATTTCTGTACATATTAGGTATTTGTCATAACTTCAGCTGTCTCAGTTTTAAAGTTAAGCTGCTTCTGATGTTGGCTGTTAACCACTGAAATGATACTTTACTAGTGATTACTTTTTTTAATTAAGCCCATGTATTAGCTATAAAGCCACTTGAGTGCATTGTAAATAAAACGCTGTAATAATGAAGTGCTTTAATTACACTCCCTAAAGTATGCATAGTTCTCAGTAAATTTTTTTATTTAAATTCTTAACATGTTCCTTTTTCTGAAAAGCAGTATGAATTGCTGTAAAGATGTGGATCCAGCCTTTAAAGTCATTTGAGCAAATTCCATGGCTGTTCTCTAGTTAGTGAGTTTTCACAGCATTTGCAGCAAGCTAATTGCTTCTGCTAATAAATAATCTAAAATCGATGCTGACAGCAGTTAATTGGCACAGGGACTTTATTCTGTAAAGCACTTGGCTAACGACCTTCCTTAAATTAATAGCATTAAGTGCTATGAGGAAATAAATCTAAGGAATTGCCTGTCATTTGCTTGTCATGTCTAATAACTTCCAATAATGATGGCTGATAGATTTTTGCACATTCCATTATTGAAGTTGGTGCTTGTAATTATTCTCCTCATTATATGTAAACAATTAGCAATATTTGGTGTTTCCTTGCAATAAAGCTGTTAAGTACAAGTAGTCCATTAGAGTTTGGAAGCTATTTTTGAAAGCAAAATTTATTTTCCATTGATTACAGCAAATCCTCAGGTATCTGAAAAAGCTACTGGTTCATGGATGAGCTTTGCCTTTTGGTAACATTGATAAGATGCTTGTAAATGGGAAGCTGTGGTGGGGGGAAATACTTGAAAAATTATCTATTGATGTGTGGAACCTTTCTGTTTCCAGCTTGAGGAAGTAATGGAAAAGGAAACGTACAAGACTGCTAAACTAATCCTTGAAAGGTTTGATCCAGAATCAAGTGCAAAGGTGAGTCTTGTTATTGATACTGGTGTAATATAAAAGGTACTATGGAGCTGAGCATTCAGATAATGTTATTTATAATTAATTGGCAGGAGACTGAACTACCATCTGCTGGAACATCTGCAACCCCAAGACCTGGACAAGGTAATAGCCCTGTAAAATGGGTGCTCTTTAGCATAGATACTCATCTTTCACAGCAATTTCTAGTCTAGAAGTCTGTCTATGATAAAATTTGTAGATCAATTGACCTTTATTTAGGGTTAATAGACTGTTCATTAGGCTATGCCCATTACTGTTCTGTATTTTTCAGGCAAGGGATCTATTACTAAAGCCTGATGTTCTAGACAGCAGGATAGTTAATACTGCTCGGTGTTAAAGCTGAGAGAAAATTAACTTCTTGTGGCATACTTGCAACTTTTCAAGAATACTAAGGTGTTTTCAAATCTTGTGCAATATTCATTGACTTAGCTTTTCAGTTGTGTTTCTATTTATGGCTAATTAGACCTTCCCTATTGCAGTGCTTAAGCTACTTCTATTTGGTGCACAGAGAGGAATGAGAAGCTGGTGCGTAATTCAACTACTTTCTAGTTGCTAAGAATGGACAGTTCTTTACTGGTTTACGTTGTTCCATTTAAAGGTGCCATTGAATAAAAAAAAAAACTTGAATGTGTTTCAAGGAAGCCTTAATTCTAGATTGCCCACACAAGTTTCAAAACTCAACAGATCTCACACATAGTTGAATGCTTACATTAAAAATGTAGTATTTATGCAGACACACAACTATTAATTTTTGTTAAGGTTGAGTGTAATATGCTGTAGTTAAACTGAAAATGCTTGTATGAACATAGTATAAAGGCTGCCTGGTACTCTAATACTGAGGATTGTACTCACACTTCAAGACCAATCTTTGGTCATTAACTCACTGTTATAACCTGAAAGGGCTGATGCTCAAAATAAACTGCAGAATCTGATATGCATAGTTTTTCATAAAATACAGATTGCTTTAGAATTTAATATTAGAATTGTCAACTTTGTATTTAACTCTTGTGGGTAACCAAACTTCTATTTTTCCCATTTTTCACTCTTGGAGTACTCCTTTTGTTCAGTGCAGAGCACCTGGATTTACTAACAAAGGTGTTTATAAACTGCATCATCAAATCTTCTTGCTTAGCTTCAAATTGCCATGAAAATATTTTAAAACTGTCCTTACTTGTTGACATTGACAGTGAATAGTTGCAGTGCAGTACCTCAATAGTGAAGCTTTAATCTCTTCTGTTGTCTTAGACACAACAGATTTTTTTCAAGCTTGCTCCTTACCTGTCTTTTCCATACTCCATTTCTGCAGCATTCATAGTTTTGTTCAGGCTGAAGGGCCATTCTGACATGCTGTTCTTTTCTCTGCCTTAATACAGCTCATGGGTGGTTGCCAAGAATTTTCTGCTATACCTGTAATGTGTAGGTAGTGTGTCTTTGGCTCTTTTTAAACTCTGTATAAAATTCATCCTTCTTGAGCTATGTTAGAAATCACTCCAGTAGTCCAGTAGTTGGGTGACAGATCTGTTTGCAGAATGCAAGTAACATTGACTAGCGGATGAAACTGCCTGGAAATGTGTGTTTCTATATAGAAATCTACAGATAATTAGCTATAAATTAGACAGTGGTAAGTCTTTAGTCACTCTGCCTTTATGAAGAGAGAGCAGCACCAGTTTTGAAACTCCTTGGGAGGTACATGACTGAATTCTTCCCCTCTCTACCCAGGCTGTGTAAGGAGCAGTGGTGAGAAGCGAGTTGGTCAGTGTCTATTAATTACTCTTGTGTTTGTTTGGGTTTCCAAAGTGTAGTGCCCCTGCTTTTGATCCAGTCAGACAAAAAGCAGATCAGTTGGGTCCCGCATATGCTGTGTTGTGTTGATTGTGTCTTGACTGTTAATAGAAGGCTGGGAGGAAGAGGTTTTGAGAGAGTTAGAATTATTTCTGAGAGCCAGTCACTTTAGGCTGTGGTCTACATTAATAAGTGTGGTATGAATAGATATGTGAAACAATTGTTGCTGAGGAGTTTACCCATGCTATCTGTGCTTAGAAGTTTTTAGTTAGAGCTAGCTGTAAATTGGTCTCATGGCTTGGTGGAAGGAATCTTTTAGTACAGTTTCATTTGCAAAGAATGCTTTCTGAGACTGTCATGGTGTGAACCAATAACCTCTCAGTGGGGACACAACTGAGAAAATACTCAATTCTCTTTCAAACAGATTCATCTTTTTGGGGTGCATGGGCATTCTTGCTTGATCCTGAATAAAAGTGTAGTTTAGTTTTGGAAAGGATTTTGGGAAATAAATTTTGTAAATTGTCATGGCTTGTAGTTGGATTTTATGATCTTAAGGGTCTTTTCCGACCTAAATGATTCTGTGAGTCAATGTAACTTTGGTCATATACAGCACAATTTAATTTTTTTTTTCCGATCTGTTCTCTAATGCATTGAATTTGGAATTGGTGCAGCTTTTTGTCCCTGTGTAAGTGGTTAGTCAGACTATTCTATTTTGGAGGTGTGTTATATAGTTCAAGAGGGACAAGCTGTGCTTGCCTTTGGCTTGTGAAATTATGGAGACTTAATTTCCAAATACTTACCAAATAATTCTTGTTATGTGCAGTAATTATTTCAATTCTTAGCTATCAGAAAACCTGCTAGCTTATTGCTGTTCACCCTAAATATCTGCCCAAAATGAATATTAGCTGCTGTTCTGTGCAGTATATAACTTACTGTAACTAGATGACACCTTTATGTGGTTGTGGTATAATTTGGTGCATGTAGTATGTGGTAGAATTAGAGTGGTTTAGAATAATAAAATACCTATATATACCTATAATAGCAAGTTAACATTAAAGCTTCCCTGACCTTCTCTTTGCTCACTTTGAACACAAGCTAGCCAAGCAACAGAACTCATTTTCTTGAGCTCTCTGAGTATTTTTGAAAAGATGATAAACAATAACCAATATATAATCAAGTTGGACAATGTTGTGTATGAAGCAGCTGATGAAAGATTAGTTAGTTTATGTTTTTTCCTTACTGGTTGAAATGAAAGCTTGCACATCATACTAATTGGTACAAAGGTTTAATCAGTATTGCATATTAGTTGGTTCTTAGAAAAACAACTGGCAGCAGCCCAATTTTCCTGTGTCTTTAGCTCTTCTTGCAGTTTTTGTGATTTTGATATCTACTGCTGAAATTAGTGATGGTAGTTTTAACGGATCATTTAGGTTGATCTTGTGTTTGGCATAAAAACCTTTACAAAATCCAGAAGGAAAGGAATTTGAAAGTTTAGTGCAATTTTTTCTGTTCAGAAATGTTTTTTGAGGGGGTACAGTTAATGAATATATACTTTAGTACTTTGGCCATAAAGAAAAATAATGTAAGAATATATTTGCAGTGAAATATTTAGCAGCAATATCCTGTTGTTGGTACCTGCTCTTTTAATTTTGCAACTATGACTGTTAGCAGGGGTGTATTGTAAATGAGATCACTCTGTGACCTGAAGGAAAAATAATGCAATAAAAGATGGTTGCAGGCTGTGGGGTAGATATAGGCATGAAGAGGAAGGAAGAAAATGCTTGGTTTGTTGTGGATACTAAAGCCAACAAGTTATGTAAACTATATATTGACCTGTAGTGTAGCTCTATGAAAATAATGTATTATTCTCTGCAAAAATCAAGGCGTTTTGAAGTGAGGAAATAATAAAATAGTTATGCTTATAAACATGAAACATGTCACTGCTTCACCACTGCAGTAGTGTAATAGTCTTTAGAGCTCATACTGAATCATCAGTTGAGTAGATACCTCTTAAGTAATGTGTCTGCTTATGTCTGAAGTGTCCAATGCTGGTAACTGCAGAATTTGAACTGCAGTGTGTTTGGAGAATAAAAGTTCTATTTTTAAGCTATTTATCTGTTTCCATGCTGTTGACTTTTGGATACACAAATATCGTTACTGAGGAAAATCCTTGGAAAATGTCAAAACTTCATTACAACTACATCAGCAGTAGCTGTAAATTGTGTTAGTGTTGAGGTCAATGGACTTCTTTATCTAAGTTCTGCAACTTGGAATTATGGAAATCTGGAACTTTGCAAAAGGCTCACTTTAACACGTTGCATCTTGAGGGGATTTGAGAAGCATAGAGATCATATTCAGTTACTTCAGAAGAATATTAGGGCTGTTATTGTGGAAGTGCAGAGCAGGAATTAGGGGAGTTTATGGGTAAAGGGTCTGTATGTGATACTAAATGATGAGCCAGGGCTGTACTCTCGATGTCCATGACAATGCATTTATGGATCCTGGGGATAGTATCAGGAGTGAAAGCATCAGAAATTCACATTTGTGTGCTGTCACTGAATAACATCTACAGCCACTCTATGAAAGGAAGTACTGGAATGGATGTGGGAGCAGCAGCGTGTTGGCAAGTTCTCTTAAGTATGAATCACAGAATAGAGTGAAAGCCAAGTGAACTTCTCAGTGAAGGGGGAAAAAAGGCATTGTAAATAACCCACTATTTTGTGGAAACTAGCAATGAGTCTTGCATTCTTAACTCTGTAATGAAACTAAAACTACTGAAGCATATCTCTCTAATACTTACTGTAAAGTACTGCTTCAGCATCTTTATAGGAACAGAAATATGGGGAAAGAGTCATTAAAGTAGCAGTATCCTTGTAATTGAAAGTCATTTAAAGAAGACTTGCCAAAAATGACCCTTCAGAAGGAACAGGCAAGAGGGGCAGAGCTCTTGCAGGTGGCTTGGAAATTGCTTAGAAATAGTGTATTATGGGCTCAGAATAAATGTGAATATAGCCATGACCTATTGAAACAGACTCAGCACTCTTAAACAATTAAAATTAATATGCTTAAACCACATGATCTAGAGAGACGGCCTTCAAAATGTAAAAGTAACATCCATATGTAGTAAAGTAATGGTCTTGGACATTTTTCTATGTAAAACAATAATAAAGAGGGTGTTGTAATAATGGATTAAGATAGCTTTACAGATGTTTAAAATGATCTTGGAACAAGTGGAATTAGACTTTATATTTATCACTCATTTTTTGTACATATGTGGACCTGAGAAGACTTGAGAAATCTCATACCTTTTAGATAAATTTTGAAACTAACACATGACTGGAAACTATAACACAAACTTAAATATAAATGATGGGTTTTAATCAATATTTTATATTTGGAGATGGGTCATGCCTGTTGGTCAGATGGCATAGAGAGAATGCAGTTCCTGGTGCAGTAGAACTTGAAAGGTTACTGCTTATGTCTCTCACAAAAAGATCTTGAAAATATGTGAGTGGGGAGGTTCATCATAAATGAATTCAGATAAAACTCTCAACACAGGAGGAGTTTTCAAACCAGAAACAAGTCACCAAGGAAATGCTGATGCAATTTCTGCAGCTACCTCACCAGTTAATCTCGGTTTCTAGATTCTGAACAGCTGAAATAGTGAGGGGGCAAACATACTTGTTAAAATACAGAACTTTCAGACTCATTGACTGATGTAATTTGGATGATGTTGTGTGAAGTAATGCAGCTGTGCACATGATGTGGTAGGGGAAAACTAGTGATTTGTTCTACTTTGTAGGAAACTTAACTAGATAGATTTTTAGTAAGACTGCAGTTTTTAAACTTGTAGTTTTTAAAGTGGTGACTCCAAAGAATTTTTAATTCTTTCTTCTGTTGTGTATTAATCCTATTTATATATACAGATAAGTAGGCAAGACCATAACCTATGTATGTAGCAATTTTCATGTCACTAGATTGGCTGTATTCCCACAGAACTGTTACATCTGACCTAGTGCTTCAGTGATAGCAGCTCTTTCTTAGCTGGTGCCAGCTGACGTAGCATGCTCACCTCCTCCACCCACAGAAGGAGCTTAGCATGGTAGTGTTGTACTTTTGGGGACAGGGATTGTTCCTTCAGACTCAGCACACCCATTTGCCAGTGGCTGGTTGCCAGTGGACCTGTAAACTGCCTGCTAAGCAGTTAAACTCTTCCAGCCTGACACAAGGTCAGCAGATAAAATCTCTAATCTTGAGACTTGTGGAAGTGATTTTAAAGTCCAAATGTAGTGTTAAATTCCATTTGTTGTGAAGGAAGACACGCAAGGTGGTTCAAAGTGACATGGTACTATAACTCTGTAGGGTAATACAGCCTTAGGAGTGGGTGTTATTGGGGTGTCCCTGTAGACACTAACCTGCTACTTGTTAACCATGTAAATATCTGGAGACCTAAAGCAATGGTTACATTTCTGTTTGATTTGTTGCAATAGTGTGTGAATGTCAGGCTTGCATGACTCTTACAACATTGAAACCATGGTAGATTACTCTGGTGATATTTGGCTTCATGTAAAAATAACTGAGGAAATATATTAAGTTTTTCATAATTGTGATTTAATAGCAACTGATAGTGGTGTGAGAAGAGGTAAAAGTAGGCATGTGTTCTGGCAGAGCCTGTTCTTGCTTTGTGAGAATCCATGCAGGTGGTTTGATGATGGGGATACTAAAACAAGTAAGTGAAACTATATCACCTGAATGAAGCATTTATTTTTCTTCTGGTTTTAGAATTGTTTCATTTATCCAATCTGATATTTTTTTTCATAACTCTGGGCACCTAACCTGGACATATTAGATACTGAATGAATAGTTTTGATCCCATGGAAAGCTAAATACTTGGAAGCATTTTTAAGCCATGGAGTAAAATGTGGTCAATTCTATACATTGTTGTTTGAGTCTAGCTGTTTGTATGTCCAGTTTTCTGCCTTAGCAGATACTATGATTCTGTTCTCTAATTTCCTTCTAGAAGAATTTTGCCCAAAGTATTTAACAGTTATGATAATTGAAATATAGTATTCTATCTGGTATTTACTTCTATGACATGCTCACATGATGATTTGGTGCATGTAGTATGATGTTGTTGTTTAGTAGTGTGTAGTTGTTTAGTTGTTTAGTGTGTAGTATGATGATGATGTTTAGTTTTAGTCTTTCCTCGTTTTGTTTGATTCTGTAATTTGCTGATTGGTGTAACAATATTAATGCACTTTTAGTAATATCTTGTTTATGCTAGATATTAAATTCAGTATGTACGTGTTCTTGTCAGAAATTCGTCAGAGGACTGCAGCTCAAAGAAATGCTTCTACACCTTCACCTGCAACTCTTAAACAAGGCTCTCCAAAGTCCCCTCTTCCAGCAGCTCCTAATCTGCAGAGAGACAGCCCAGCTCCGAGTGGGCTCCCGGAAAGAACTGCTGTGCCATCCTTGCAATCCAATGTTTTACCAAGGCGCCCTGGATCCCCTGCTACTTCAGTGCCTGGAATGGGTAAACACAGCACTTAATGTTATTTACAGTTTATATTGTTTTCTCTGGTTACCAATAAAAGAGGCCATTTTCAGACAGTATGGAAATGGCATTTCATTTGGAAATAGCAGAGCAGTTATCTGATTAAGCAGGAGTTCCATATTCAATTAGCCATAACTCTTTACAGCTGGCACCTTTTGATGCTGAAACCTATTGCCTGAGCTCATTTAACTGTTATGGCTTCTTTGTTAAAATGGCAATAAAACTTTGCAGTATTCTGTAGTCAACAATATAGCATACCTTTTTATGTTCTTAGTTTAGAAGAGCTCTATGCTTGTATAAATCAGGTGCAGAGAACACTTTCAAAATACATTCATGCTTCTCACTAAACCCTGCACATATTTTTTTTTAACCTAGATCTTGACATTTATTTAAATTTTTACTCCGGAAGGTATAGTCATGCAGCCTATACTCACAGATTAAAGTGTGGAATACCAAATACAACAGAGTTGTCTGTGTTGTAGCTGAATACTAAAATGGCATTGTTGTTTTGGTACAAGAATCCAGAGTTTAGCAACAGGTTGAAATCTGGTAGGAAGGAGTAGTCCTTAAAATTTGGTTTCATATCCTGAAAGTGTTTTTCCCTTGATTTCTTATTTGGTGTTTCTTATTTGGTGTTCAGATGGGATGGACTTTTAATAAATAGAATATGAACCAAATTGCATTGGAAAGATTGCAAAATTTGAGAGTTTTGGGTGGGCAGCACCATTCTCATGTTCCTTGTGGGTGGTAAAGCTGTATGTGGGTTTGTGCCAGGCCTTTCATTCTTTGTGGGATGTTTGACAAGTTGGATCACAGGGCAAGTAAGGAGATGAAATGCTGTCTTGAAAATAGAAGGGGCACAACTTGCCAAGAATCTCATGAGCACCAGTTTAATGTGGAGTAGTTCTTTGCTCTGTGTACAGGGATCAAGAATATTTTTATCTGCCCTGTGTTCCTGTTTTTACTTGAAGCTACTTAAGTCTTACCAATTGTATGTCCTTCCTTACTAACTTCCATGATACAATCAAAAAGTAGAGCTGTAGATAATATATTGATACCTGCTCTCTAAGCTCTTGGGAAGCTGAATGTTAAAATGCCTTTTCCCGTTCTTTAATGGAATAAACTTGTCATGGAAAATTGTGATCTCCCTTCTCTGTAGATTCCATTAAGCCTTATTTGATGTTAGTAGTTTTTTACTTGTGTTATGAAACTGCTAAATTTGTTTTTATCCCTGAAGTGAACTGTGAAGACAAGTTATTAGTAAGTCTTGATTATCTTCAAGTACCAGAAATTAGCTCCTTGCACCAGGAAATTGGTCATTTGGTTGCAAACCACATTTACTGATATCTGATTACCAAAAACTCCATAATGAGTTTAAAATTGCATGCTTCTTTTTAAGGAAGCTGACTGTAGAATAAAGTATTAGCTGTATAATAGCTTTATTTTTAGGGGAAGATTCAGGCACGTTGAATATGCTGAATGAAATTCAGCCTTTACTGCATAAATGTTTTAGAGGAAGAAGGAGAATAAAGTAACTGACTTGATTGAAAGGACAAGTTGCCAAGCTTGTGATATAAAATTTTTAATGTAGTTTTTGTGATAATGCCTTACAGGCACTTTTCCCTTCATTAAAGAACTGGAATTTTGACCTAACACGTTACTTTCCCATAGATAACAATGGGAGACACTGCAATTGTCAGTTAAAATGGAAGCCCTCTTTTTTCTTGAATTTCCCCTAACTTTCCAGGCATATAAAATATCAGTCATGTAGCTGTAGTGAAAAGTTCAGAAATTCAGTATCTATAAGAATACTATGGCATCTAAGTTTATGCATGGCCTGCAACAAATATGAATAGCCTTAATTATCTCTATTTTACAGAAGATTAATAATTCATTTTCACGATACTATATTTTGTACGGGAGAATCAATTTAACATGTATTACCACAGAGCTCCCATATGCTTGAAAATTAATAACCAGCAGGTAGTTGAGAGTTTGCCAAGCTTTGCAAAAATGACCAGTCTTTCTACAATGATTGCTTTTGATGTTTATATTAATTACTGGTGTCCAATAACAGCATGCGAACCAAGATGGTTGGTTTGAGTTATTAGTAGGCAGGTAATTGAAGTTGTTGTCGGAACGTACTGTGATGTTTCATTCTAGGTAACTTTATTCAAATTTTACTTTGTTTATTGACTTTTAGAAACTTCATATATTGATTATTTACAAGTCATATGAAAACTGGGTCTTCTGAATAAAGGCCTAAGTAAACATTTGAGTGTAAACCAGGTATTCACAAAATTATTCTCGGGCTTTAATTTTATTGCAGATTGTATCAGTGCCTTTATTTGATGAAAGTATTGGATCTTTCAGGTTTTTGTAAAACTCTAGGAAATGAATTTTGCCTGACCTCTGCTTTGGACAGCTATAGCAGAATACAGTTTATATTGCACTGAATTTGTTGTGTCTTGCTGCTGGGATGGTTTTCTTGGTCTAGGTTCCTACTTGTGGACAGAATACAGGGATAGCTTGGAAATGCATTCACTGATTCTTATCTCCTGAATTAATTTCTCTTGTTTGTGAAAATAAGGTCTATTTTAAAAACATTTGTGTTGAGTATGGATTTTTTTTATACTTAATTGATGGGTTGCAAATTGCAGTATTTTCTGAACGAGTTTTCTTGTGCTCCTAAAAATTAGGACAGTCCATTTAGGTCAAATATCCAATATTGACAAGATGTGTCTTGAAGGATGATGTGCTGTTAGAAATAGTACAGCCTTAATGTCAAGATTAGTCTTGTTCTATGTGTAGCACTACAAGAGGGCATTGCTGAAAATACTTGATTCCTACGATGTTTAATGTTTGCCGTAGAGGATGGAAGTTAGCTGTATGTGGCATTGAGCATGAGGTTTACCTCAAGTATTACATTCTGCCCTTAGTTACCTTTTCCTTTGTTGCTTCTATCTGTGAAGATTTAAAGGCAGGAATCTTGAAATGATAATTTGCTGGCAGTTACTTTTAGTGCTATACTTAAACACAAAGCCCATCTTGGATCAGGTTATTGAATAGTAAGACTTGCTGTGTTCTCTTTGCCTCCTGGTCTGGAGCTGAAGATTTACGAGGAGTGGCTGAGATACTTGATTTATTCTGCCTGAAGAAGAGCAGAGGGGAGACTTCACTGTTGTCTTCAACATCCTCATGAGGGGAAGCAGGGGGGGCAGGCACTGATCTCCTCACTCTGGTGGCCAGTGACAGGGCCCAAAGAAATGGCACAAAGCTGAGTCAGGGAGGTTTAGGTTGGGTATCAGGGAAAGGTTTTTCACCCAGAGCAGTGGCCTGGGCTCCCTGTGGTAGTGGTCACAGCACCAAACCTGACAGAGTCCAAGAAGCATTTGGATTGTGCTCTCAGGTACCTGGTTGATTTTTGGGCCAGGAGTTGGACTCAGTGACTGAGATGGGTCCCTTCCAACTCAGCATATTCTGTGAATACTCTGCTTAGGAGGTACATGTTACATGTAGAACACGTGTACGTTTATCTAGGTGCTAGAAGCTATGACTCTGCATGTCCTGATGCTGTCCCTGGCTAAGTTGCTATAAGAAAACTAAATCTAAACAATCCTGAAAAGCTTGAAGACTACTCTTTTAAACACAATATCTTTCAATTAAATGTCCTTCTGAATTAATTAAACATACTAACAAACTATACTCTCTTAGTTGTCCTTTGTTTGGATTTAAAAAAAATCCTATTTGCATTTTTAGACAATGTGTTTAATCTGTTTTACCTTTGTATATTGAAACAGTGATTTTAGTTTGTGTTACCCTTTCCCTTCCTCTTTGTTTATTGGTCATTATGGGGGATTCTGTGAAACATACATCAAAAATAACGCTGGAAACATACAGCAATTTGAAAAGAGAATTGTTAGCTGACTTCTGGAGTCACTAAAGTAAGCCATGCTGTTTCTATATTTGTTTTTACTGGATGGAGTGAGAATAGTTATAAGCCAGAACTCTTCTCAGAGAAAACACTGGTCTCTTTTTGCACTTTCAGTATTTCATTTCCATTAATTGCATATACTTCATACAGGACTTGCCATATACTCATCTCAGCATGAAGATGATTTTTTTTTTTTTGTCTAAACTTCTTAGCTATCTTGAGCTTGCATAGGACTTTTGCATTTTTAAAAGTAATTTTGTCAATGGTTTAAACCAAGTCTTATTTGTAAGGTGTCACAATTTTGTCTTGGAGTGACTTGAAACGGAACCATTTTGTCCCAGTTGGAGAGTTCTGAAAGACTGGTTCATTGTCCCACTCAAACATTATCTAGTTAGTTTTGTGGACTTTGAATGTAATTCATAAAGGTCTTATGGGAATAGGTTTTAAGTGTTCCCCTCTCTTCCCCAAGTGCTGCATTATCTTACACTCAGGACTGTTTGTTGAAAGTACTGTAACATAATACTTCCGGTGCTTAAATGTAAAATGTTTCCTCTCCATACTTAGTTACTTGAATGGTCTCTTTGGAATGACTCACACTGGAGGTTCTTATGTTAGGCCTAGCTTATTCTGTTTTAAGGCTGCAAGAGAAAGTAGACAAAAGAACTCAAAGCAATATAAATGAAAACTGGCAATTTGCAGTGGTCTTGTACAATGGGCTAGAAGTTTTAAAACTTTATGAAAAGAGAAACTTTGCTGGTGTTCTGGTTTAACTGTAGAGGTGAAAAAGAACCAACCATTGCTCTTAAAGGAGTTTTATTTTGATAGTAGTTTGTTAAGTACACAAGTGAAATAGTATCATTATAGTGGCCTTCTGGCTTCTTTGATTAAGCATAAATCTGAAAGCATCCAGCTTGTCATTAAATGTGGGATTACCAAAATGACAAACATCTGGACAGGTTTAATGTGTAGACTCAATGTACACTGAGGGTATGCTCATGTGGTATAGTAATTACACAGAAATCGGGGTATTCTGTGGTGACATCTTCATAAAATCATAGAATGGTTTGGATTTTAAGGGATCTTAAAGATAATTTCTTTGAAACCTCTAAGCCATGGACAGGACACCTTCCAGCAGACCAGGTTGCCCTGATCTCTAGTTCTTCTACTGTTGCCATTGATGTTGGTAGATTTATTGGTGTAAACTACAAGTGTAAATTTGCAGAGCTGAGTGTATATGAAGAGAACTTAGTTAAGTTGTTCTTTCTTAAAAAGCCTCTATTTGTTAACAATCAAATACTATTGTTATGTTAAGTTCTTTAGAAATTA
Organism: Vidua macroura; assembly: GCF_024509145.1. Classification (NCBI taxonomy): domain Eukaryota; kingdom Metazoa; phylum Chordata; class Aves; order Passeriformes; family Viduidae; genus Vidua; species Vidua macroura. The sequence goes on from NC_071577.1 coordinate 18,958,694, forward strand.
TATATTTAATTACATATCCAAAGTGTAAAAATTGAGCGATTTAATTAAATTATAAGCTAAACGAGCAGACGAAGAATTTTGAACTATTGTGGATTGAAGAATCTTGCAGCTTTCCTAGTGAACTAAGAAACCTGTCTATATATATTAAGTAGATGCAATTATTTTGTTACACTAGCACATGCAATAAAATATAATACATATTTATACAATGGAAAATAATTTTGATGTAATTCATGTTCTAGGTCTTCATCCTCCAGGCCCTCCTTTGGCAAGACCTGTTCTTCCTAGAGAAAGAGGAGTTGTGGATAGAGTTATTGAATATTTGGTTGGTGATGGTCCTCAGAACAGGTAAAATGTTCTTTAAGAAATACTTAAACACTTAGGGGAAAGGAAGCATCTAACCTTTTTGTTTAAGCCATGTCAAGGTTAAAAGAATTGTAAATGAACTTGTCCCAAAATTTTCATAATTGAGAAATGGCTCTTTCTCAATGCTTCACGTGAAATATCTTTGCAGGGAAATATTTAGGCAAACCTAACCTCTGTTCTGCGTAATATTAGCTGTGTGATACAAAGAAAGATCTATGTTCAAGTGGGTGAATGACTTATATTTTGAACTAAAAAAAAAAGAAAACATTTGCCTCAGCACTTTAGCTTTATATCTGTTATAAATGTCTTTCAGATTGCCTTCAGAACTGTCCAAACATATCAGAACTGAACACGTTTTCTATGCTTACTTTTCATATTAATTGTATTCTAATGAAAAAAAGGCTTAATTTGGATGTTATTTTCTGACACTGATGATATTAAAAATATATTGAACCGTAGTTTAAAGTGTAGCTAAGGCTATTTCACTGTAGTTAAACCAACTTCAAAAAGTATTATTTTATCTGCAAATTTAGTTTTCTTTCAAGTTTAATAATTTCATTGTAGAAATCACCTTTGGGAGAAAAGTTTAAAGTATTAATCAATATGTAAGGTAAAATACATCTCCCTTCAGTGTGTTATTACTTAAGGGTATGTTACCATATATTCATATTTTCTAGGTATGCCCTTATATGTCAGCAATGTTTTTCTCACAATGGTATGGCTTTGAAGGAAGAGTTTGAATACATAGGTAAGAGCTAATCTTTTTTAGACTCTATTACTCGGCTTATGTTTCATAACAAACATGCAGCATACTTCATTTTGGTTGCAGCTGAGTACTTAGCTGACATTGTGAAGTACCACTTCATGTGGGGACATTTTTTGGTAACTTATTACTCTGTTTTTTAAGATTTACTTCAAGACTTAGAGAAGTACTTTATTGCAACCTTCAGGTCATGGATTTTATGTGTAGAAAACTATTCAGCAGAAATAAGCTTCCTCCAATACATCCCTGAACATTGCTACTGGCTATGAATGGTTCTCAGAAGGATTTTATGTTGAGAAACTATCTGACATTAAAGTGTGCCTCTTTTACCAGAACTTAAACTAAATTTTCCTTTGGCAAGAAGATCTTGGGGATGTATTGAAAAAAGAGTGGGAACAAGCCCTAGGGGCCTATATGTCAATTTATGGCTGACAATAACTTAAGACAGACACAGCTCTTTATTGAATACAGATGTTGTATATTGCCTGCTTTCTACCACAAGTGTAAGCCTGATGCTTAAGAAACTAGGGATTTCTTCTTTTATTTCTTTCTTCTATTTCATTTTTGTTTATTTTTGAGTAAATACACTGCATTGTAAGAATAAGCGAAATGTTTCCTATTAAACCAAAGATAAGTAGTCTATCTGTTATCTTAGTTCTTATGAGTTCACAACTCAACTGTACCAGAAACTGCCACTCCCCACCTTGTCTTGGTGAGAGTGGGGAGGACAAAAAGAGTTATTTAAAATATTAAATGATATCCAGTACTTCTGCAAAACAAAACTGCTTTTTCTTAATTAAGCACCACTAGAGCAGAATGCTCCTCAGAAAGCAGAGTGAGACATACCTTGTGGAATTCCCAACATTTCCTAACACTTCCTAACATCAGAGTGTGAGGAAAGTGGTATCTTAAGGGTAGGGGAGAAAAATAATCTGCCAACTTAATTCTTTTATAGGAAAGAATAGAACAACACCATGTGGCAACACCTGGTGCTACTGAATTGCATTATTTTGTTCACTGTGGTCAAATCTTTCACAGTGTTGTGCAGTACTCAGTTCAGCAGAGCTGAAAGCAAGGAGGTTTGTAAACAATTGTTTCAGCAAATGTGTGTTGAATTATAAAAGGACTTATAAAGAAAAACTTATGTAAATTTGGTGGAGGTGCTGTCTGGTACTGATAGTCACTTAGTTAACTCTGGTTTTAAGTATTTTGAATCATCAGAATATAGTGTAGGAATAAAGGTGAAATGTGAAGTTAATTAGTGAGGCTGCTTACTGGGTGTGCTTTGTGGTGTAGCATTTAGATGTGCCTACTGCTTCTTCCTGAATCCTGCAAGAAAAACTAGACCTCAAGCTCCACGACTTCCAGACTTCAGTTTTGAAAAAAAGCAAACTACAGAATTGCAATCTGAAACTGAACCTCTAGAACCTAGAGAGAGAAAGCCCCAGGAGACTCAAGAGACAAAAGGTAAGTACTAATCTCATGAAGTCTGCTCTTTTTCAAATGTCTAATGAAATTCACTGTCATCTAGCTCTCTGTTGAGCTAAGTTTTCTCGTAAGAATGACAACAGCTGAAGTACTTAAACGCTGCTCCAACAGGGTTCCTGGTGAGGTGATCAATGACCAAAGTCTGTCAGTGTTACATTTGGTCAATGCCCTTAACTAGCTTTTGATCAACCCTCAGGCAGGCAGGCAGTTGATCTAGATGATTGTTGTTGGTCCATTCCAATTGAAATAGTACAGTTTATTCTGACTTCATAGGAAGTGCAGTTTATATATTTTTCAGTTTTTGTCTCTGCTCCTAACTTAGGTTGTTGATAGTAGCGTACCTGTACCCTAAAATTTCTTTATATTTGTCATTATCTCGTGCAAATGATGGCATAACAAATTTTTTTCACTGTAATGTTACTGAGAAAGGGATAGAAAAAAGCACTGTAGATTACAGAAATAGTTAAGGAGGGAGTATGTCCCAAAGTAGTTAACTTTCACTGTGTTTGGCAGGTCATTTGATTGAGGTGTGTTGGAATTTCTGCCTTTGTTCCTTTTGCTCTTTTCCTCAGGGCAGGAAAATCTAGTAAAACTGCCTTGTTTAATTTCAGGTAGTTCAAAGACAAATTGTCAATTTTAATTTAACATAGTTCCTTTTGAGACATTTTATAGTCTACAGATACAGTAGGCATCTGGTATACAGCCAACAGGAAGATGCAGTGTTTTAAAAGACTCCAGAAATCATAATTTCAGACCAGAGGATCTCCAGTTAGATGTGCTGTTAAGTGCTTGATGGGACTTTATGTTGGTTTAAGCAGGGGTCCTGGAAGAAAACTATCAGCTAGTGTGCAACCCTGAGGTTCAGGCTAGAAACACACCAACTGTGGGAAGCTGTCAGAGTGTAATAGAGTGCTTCTGCTTGATTATTTTTTAACAGAGAATACAAAATAACGTTGGGTGTTACTTTCTGGCATGAGAAGGCTGCACAAAACCAGTCAGGAAGTCGTATTTAATGGTGGCAGTCTCTGGACATGGTCTCATGAGAGTGCATTGTGGTGAAAACTTGGTTTCTTTTCCTGTACCATAGTGCACTCTTACCTCAGTAACAGTGCTGTTATTGGCATGAAAGTAAGACTGAAATCAAATGGATGAAACGGAGACAATGAAAATATCTCATATGCCCTCAAATCACAGTGTTGTTTTTTTGGAGAGAGGTAAGGAGATGTGCTTGCTAATTAATCTGGTATTATCATTGAAAGATATTATTATGAAACTATGCCTATAATGGGTCTGAGCTGAGTCAGTCTATAGGTGTTGTAAAAAATGTAAAAATCTGAAGAATTATTGTGGGATTGCCATTAAGCATTTCAGATGTAGGAATGAAAACTGTGAGATAAGTTGCTTTTTGTGGAAGTGGAATTTTATCAAACATTTCAGCAGAAAAATAGGATGGATTTATTGCAGAAAATATGATTTTACCAATTTACCTTTAACAATGAAAATTACTTATTTTTTTTCTCATGTGGTCTTGTATTAACGTGCTGCTTTACTTAAAAACATCAGGAAAAGAAACAACTGTGGGCTTCATTGTCCAGTTGTCTTTTCCTGGTAGGAAGTATATGGTAAGATTTTGCACAAGAAGCATAAGTGGTATACAGACTTCTGTTTTTTAATGTTAAGTAGCAGATCTTTTCTGAATATTTATTCTCGAAGATTATACAAACCATTCTGTTTTGATAATTACTAAGCAGCCAGAAATAAAATATGGCTTAGTATTTTACATAGCTGTGAGAAGTGTCTTGTTGATTTAGAGGAGGCCAGTGCCTGCCTGTGACTTGCCACAAAGGAATCTCTTCTGAATGAGAAAATACTTTCACTAAATCACTTCTTCCACTGGAACTGTAATATGAAACATAACTGCTAACATGCAGTTGGGTTTTATTAATAAATGAACACATTCCTTGATTGTAAGTTTTAAGGTATGAAGCTGTCATTAAGGTAGAACTCTGGGGAAGGCTTTTGTTCACCACAGTAAAATAGCTGCTGTCATAGCAAGAATAGGGAATATATCTTCACTTACAGATGTAGACAAACATTAACATCAGGAAACCAACTTCACCACAATGCTGGCAACACAGGGGAGTACAATGAGTTATCTGTAATTCATTTATACCATAGCTGTATAGCTCAAGGAAATGGCAGAATAATGTCATAAAGAAATGCTATAAATGTTTTTACCAGTCAGCTACTTTAGCTAATGGGTGGAGCATGAAGCTGAATCTTTTCTTCAGTTGTGTGCCCATGTAGTGACAAGCATGTTACATGCAACTCCTGTGGATAAGAGATCTGAAGAATGCTTATGGGGAGTGCCATTGGCACTGAACTTCAGAATTTTGTTTTAAACCTCTGGAAAATGGAGTAATCAGCTGTCAATCTGGTGCAGATTACTGGCACAAACATCATGCTTCCTTATTCACCAGATTAATTTAGGAAATTTTAGTTACCAGAGTGAAGCAATAAACTTCAGCTCTTTTCTTACCTATCCCATAAGTGGCTGGATTTTGATCCTCTCCTCCTCTCATCAAAGGCTAGTTGGTTCTCTTATGTACTTATCTTAATTGTATAAATGCTTGGATCATATTGAAAGAGCCAACAGGAAACATTTTTAGCTTTGATTAATTTTGCCTTGTCTTTATTTAGTACTGTTATGCTGTGTTCTTGATTCAGGTTTAGCATTTCACAGTATTTTGAAACAAAATTGAAAAAAAAATCTTTTGTGTTGAATGTCTGGTGCTGATATTTAGGGGTCTTCATTAGATGAAGATTTGAACTTCATCTGATTTGAACTTCAGACTTCACCACAGTGGTCAGCACTTCATGGATTACTTTGTGTGATGTCTCTAGATTTGTATGGAATTCCTTTTGCTTAGATATTTTTATGATTAGTTAATACTGTCACTTGTAAAGATTCTTGGAATACAGCCATTGCTAGTACATTTGAAAGGGTTTCCATTATAAAGGCAGGTGCAGAAACGTGGCTTGTTCAACTGAGGGGGTCACAGTAATGATCTGTGCCAGAAATAATGGCATTTCAAGGGTGTGCTCATCGTGAGTTCTACCACAAATGGAGCTTGGCTTTGGGCAAGTGCTGCAGAAACCTTTTCTAGGAATAAAACCAATGGAAGACAAAGGACTAATATATCTAAAACTTGGTTTCTCAAGCAGACATAAGTCAGCTCACCTTGACTCTAATAACTTGTAAACAAATTCTTTTGATTTAAAAATATATTATGTTTCCAGTCAACCACAGTTCAGTTTTGCTGAATAACATAAGTTGCCTTTTTGGTAGGACATAAAGGGTAGAGAGAATTCTGTGCTATTATCTGACTTGTTTCAAAGGCTTCGCAATAGCTCTCTCTGATACCGAGGCCATGAACAGGTTACTGTGAGACACATGTTCTTTAAAGACACTTCAGACATGTGGCACTATGTAAAAATCTGTCGTAAAGGGGAGCTGTAGTAGTGAAGAAAACTTGTCCCAAAGCTGCTTGAAAGCACAAGCAGCTTTAGAGCAATTACACTGTTTTTATGAATTCCCACTTAATAGACATTTTCTACTTAATTTAATAGTGATGCAGTATTATGATTTCACTGGTTACTCAGTGAAATACTCTCTGCTACAAGAGGAAGGGTGGCTGACTTCTTACAATGTGAAGTGCATATGCTTTCTAAGTACTAAGCATTAAGCAGGAGTGTTGGTGGGGAAAAGCTGCTGTAGCCAGGAGCAGGTTTTTTAAGGTTGCACTGTTGCAGCTCTTAAACATGCAGCAAGCATAGGGCTGTGTTTGCTTTTAAGATTATATGGGTGAAGCTACATTCTTTGGTTAAATGATGGATTAAGTATTCCTCATCAAGGACACTTATATTTTCTTTTGTCATCTTTTTATGTTTACAGTCAGAACTTTCACTTGTTGGCTTCTGCTCTTACAAAGACTTTATTCATGCACTATTTAAATCAGGTTGACTTTAGGCAAGCTTTCCATTAATTGCTGTGTTTAAAATGGAATCACTATATATTTTTAATGAAGACTGCTCATGTTTGTGGTTGGAGTTAGCATCACTTACTCTGAATGCCCTGGCTCCTCATTCAAGGGACCTACTCTTTAGTTTCTTGTAACTTTCTCAGACTGAATTACAAGACCAAAATTTTCCATGTAAATTTGTACTAGTATATATTCTGAAGAGTTTCAAGAGTTTGAATTAGTTTACCCAAGAACATAGTGAAGGGAAAAATCGTAAAATACCTGACAATTTTTGTTTAAATAAGCAGTGTCTCCATACCTTTTAGTAGAATATAAAAATGAAAGCACTATCATGTTCCTTTCAGTATAGTTAGAATATGCATTTCTTCAGGTTTTCTCCTTTCCATTAGAAGCTTTTGCTGATGGCTGTTATTGTTCCTGGGTTTTACATCGAAGATGTTATAAATGCTTGGCATCTTTCTGATCAGACTGAGCAAACAGTCTCTTTACTTTCTTTGACTCTAGCCTGAAGACCAGAAATAAAGGAGAGTAACTCAAGTGTGGAGGGATTGGAGCAGGAAAATGCACAAACTTATTCATAGAATTTGAGGCTGAAGAAAAAATGCAGAGATGAAACAGAAAGAAAACTGACAGTTGGGAGATAAAGATTGAGCACAGACAGAGATGGGATCAAGATGGAAATTAAGGAGCAGGAGGAGAGAATGGGATGGCCTGGAAAGTAACTGGGAACATTAATTTGCTTGGGCAGAAATAGGAGGGTTGAAAAATTTTGTAACAAGCAGCCAGGGCAGATGTTGAGCAGTCTGTGGTTGAGAGAGTCAGGGAAAGAATCGGGAGATGAGTCAGCTACAGACTTACTAAAATGAAAGATCAAATCTGAGAAAAAGATGGAGAAGCTGGGCTGCTCTCAGCAGTCTGAAATGAAGCCTGGAACTAGCTAGGTAGAGGTTTGTGTGGAAAGAGGGGTCTTAAGTTCTTGAAGACAGATGGCATTTGTACAAGGTCTGCTGGACAGGGATGTGCAACAGCTCTTCTACTCAGTCGTGGGCCCAAGAATCCAGAGCAACTGTTCTAAAACTTCCAGCTCTGCTTGAATTCTGTATCAGCCTGAAGCAGTCTGATTACTTTCAGACTTTTACCCAATATGTTTTGATCAACATGAACATGTGGCATTTGACTGACACTGTTTTCCTGAGAGGTTGGTATTGGGACCAATGCTGCTTGATATCTTTGTAAGGAACATGGACAGTGGGCTTGAGCACACCTTCAGGTTTGCCGATGATGCTGAGCAGTGTGGTGCAGGGCAGGGATTCCATCCAAAAGGACCTTGAGAGGTGGGACTGTGAACCTCATGAAGTTCAGCAAGGCCATGTCTAAGGTCCTGCATCTAGATCAAGGCAATCCCAATTAAAGGCTGAGCAGAGAATGAATTGAAAGCAGCCCCACTTAGATACAATTTTGTTGTAGTCATTGCTATCTTAATATGTTGAATTACTAGGCTGTTCAAATTTTAACTTAGGGGTTTAACTTTTATTGTGATTCTCCTCCCCATCCTACCAGGATGGCAGGAGGGAGAGTGGGGAGTAAGCAAGTGTCTGGTCTGCAACCCAGTTGCAGGCTGGGTTAAACCACAACAGGCCCCTGGCGTAAGAAGGATGCACTATTCTGCTTTTGGAGCAAGTCTGGAGGAAGGCCACAAACAGGGTCAGAGGGCTGGAGCACCTGTTCTATGATGACAGGCTGAGAGGGTTGGAGCTGTACAGCCTGGAGAAGAGAAGGCTTTGGGGAGACCATAGAGCACCTTCCAGGATCCAGAGGGGCCTCAAGAAAGCTGGAGAGGGATTATCCAAGGGCATATAGTGATAGCGCAAGGCAGAATGGATAGGAACTGAAAGAGTAGGTTTAGATTAGGTATTGGGAAGAAATTTTCCCCTGTGAATAGGGATGAGACACTATAACAGGCTACCCAGAGAAGCTGTGGCTGTCCCATCCCTGGAGGTTGTCAAGACCCAGTTGGATGGGGCTTTGAGCAACTTGGTCTAGGGGAAGGCTGGAATTAGATCGATCTTTAAGGTCGCTTCTAATGCAAACCACTCTATGAAGTTAGAAACATTTGATAAGGCTAACATTTTTGAGCTGTAACTTTCTATCAATTTTGCACACTGTTCCCCTTCACAGTATGCATTAATACTGTATAGTATTGAGTAATACTAGTCAATAAATCAACTTCCATCAGCAATACCATTCTACAGTACCTTTGTGTCATTTAATGCAACTCTACGTTCAGTTTTTCAGTGCTTATGCTTACTTCAAAATATGACTTACTTTTCATATGCTACTGAAGTCCTGTGGTGAAGCTAGAATTTACTTCTTTAGTGGCAGTACTTAAAATAAATGCTTTTGATCTTAAAAATATGCTTGTTATCAAAGATACTCCCACCCTGGATAAAGAGTAAGTATACTCCTGTGCAACCTTACTACACTGCCCCTGGGATGATAGAATATGTAATAATTTTTATTTGCTGGTTTGATATATTTGTTTGGGTTTTTTTCCCTGGTTATCAGACTCCTTATGTTTAAAGTAGTTTCCATCAAGAAGAATGTTTTAGTTTGTGTACAGGTTGAACCCTTATAAAAAAAAAGTAAACGGTGAAACTGACATTACCAAAGACAAAGAAACTGAATTGCCATATGTTCTTAACATCTCACTTTAGTAAACAAGCTTAGGAAGCTTCTGTTGAGGATGAACATATACAAGTAATACATAGTATTTTCTTAGTGGGAGCTAAACTCTTTTCCATAGTATTTTTTCCCCTTAAATTTTAATTGTTTTACCTGTGACCATCTTAGAAAAATCAAAGTTTTTATCAGTTGAGAACATCATGCAGTTACTAGTCAAAAGCAGAATGTTTAATTTGCTTTTCAAGACTGTTAGCTGCCTCTTAATTTCTGGAAATGGCTATTTTGTCATTTTTCTTTTCACAGAATCTGAAGATGATGTGGCCCAGCTCGTTGAGGCAAATGGCACAGATGATAGAGCGCCAAGTTCTGAGCATCTAAATGATAAGCTAGCTGAAGAAGTTGAAAAAGAAGCAGAAAACATTTCAACAACTGAAGAGGCTATTTCAGAGTCTGCTTCAGCAGAACAAAGTGAAGAATCTTTAATAAAAGCAGAATAAAATACTTCAAGTGCCTTCTGTAGCTAGTTTTTAGCTTTGTTCATGCCTGTTGTTACTATTCAGGTGAGCTTTTTTTAATGGTACAACTTAAAAGTCTTGCTTGGGCTTAAACTGCCTCAACTGCCACAGTGTGTCAAAGCTATGTGTAGAAATGGGTATTGTAAATTAAGCATGTCTCTTAATACATAGAATGTGTAGTTGGTTGAACTCTAACAGTTGTAGCCCTTGTTCAGTTTGCATATATAAAACCTTCAAAGTACAAGCTTTGCTAAGGGTGACTTAGAATTTGACATCTCTTTAGCTGTCACACATTAAGAGCAATTACTGATGGCAACTGACCTAGTAAGTTTGGTCTAGTGAACTTAAGATGCTTTTTAATGCTGCCCTGTTAAAATGGATTGAGTACACGTTTAATACACAGATGTTTACAAGCTAAAGTGTCATCTGACATTTGACTTAAGCATATGGAAGTGTCAATGCAGTGGTGTTTAATATTAATTATCTAACTTCTTGACAGAATTCATTTAAATGGCACTTGGATAAATGGCATCACCTTTGGTGTTTGCGTTGCAGATGAACCAGAGGCACCTATTTCCAGAACTGTTTTGTGTTTACATAAAATATAAGAAGTCTCTGCACTTGATTGTACTTGAATACAAAGCACTATTTATACCTGTACTATAATGACAAGATATAAGTGAATTTTGTGCCTTTGTGTATTTTGTTAAAAGAAAATAAAGACATCTAGCAGCAATACTTGCTTTGTGATTCCTAAAACTGAAGAGAATTCATGTTCTGCTGTATGCAGCTATTCTACAGTTACTTTGTTCAAGTTCAGAAGGAATGTGCCACCTTAAAAGGAGCATGTCTATTTGCAGCTAAGGTGGCTTTGATAGAATAGAAGTAGATCCCTGAGGAAAAGGGGAAGCGCATGGGCATTTGCCAAAAGGCTTTTCTAACTGTACCTAAAGCTTGTTGATACTATTTAATGTTACAAGTGCGATGAATATTTGCTGCTGGATTACTGAAAATGTATTTTTTTTATTGCATTGCTTTTTAAGCTAAGAACACTTGTTACACATTTCCTGTTAAATGTAACAGCTGGGATCCTGGATTAGAGGTTTTCTGGTGTCTGTGAGGTACATAAATCAATCAGATTTTTAAAGAAATAAATGGTGAACATATGTGACTTGGTTGATTTAGTAATATTTACGATAAAAGTTTTATTTTGTGCCGTGTTGTGTACCTCAGTACAGGGAGAGGCAAATTTCAAAACCATTTTAAATCTAATGTCTTTGTTCCAAAGGGAAATGGTTTTTACACTGTAAGGACAATAAAACCCCTCAATCTTAACAGTTTGAGAGTCCTCTACAAGAGAAGCATATTTCTCAATATGACCTTAGTATCCATGTCTTTATACAAGACATAATTATTACATGAACAACAACAATTAATTTTCTTTCTCAACTACATGCTTTTTCTGATTCTTTGGGGATAGTTTAGAAGCTCAGCCTTGCATCAGTCAGAAACAAGTGTGGTCTGTATTTAGATTAAGGAGGAATTTTTTCTGCTCCACTATGTTAATTGCAACTAATAGTTTAATTAGTAGTCTTAATAGACAGAATGTAAGCATGTGATTAAAGGAGTACTCATAGGTGTTTGCCTATACTTACATGAATAATTAGCAAATAAGCATTTTATGTGTGACTGTCTTAGTTGGGAATATGAAGAAAACAGTCCCTTTTCAGGACATGTCTTACAGGATGAAAAAAGTACAGGGTACAAAGTGATAGGGGAATTAATTTTTTAATACTTTTAAAGAATATATTTCAGATTACAGAATTTATTTAAAATGGAAACAAATTTGCTTGAAAGATAGCAAAGCTTACTTATTTTTTTTACGTTGCTAATCTCTACACTGCATTTTGTGCCTCGCTGATTTATCTGCTTAAAGGCTTATTACTTTGGAGAGAAAAAAAATCACAGACCATGTGAGTAATTCAGCACAGTAAATTGTTTGATGTACTTACATTATAAGTGCTAAAAAGAAGTAAAATTTTATATCCTGATACATCATATGGGAGATGAAGGCATGAATTACTGTCAGTTCAGAACTTAAGGTTACTCTCGGTGCAGATATGACTACCTTTTAAAAGTGTGCATCTGAAGTGTCTGGTCTTTTGTAGAGTAATTTCAGGTCCTTTCCATGGCAAGCAGTGGCTGAACTGTGATGCATATAATATCTATAGAATTGACTGAGAAAACTGTTGATATTGGACCTACGTATTAAAAATGTTTTCATTACCCTGGGACATGTATATTTTCACCTGTCCTGCTTTTGCCAAAGAAACTGATGTTTCTTATGATTTTAGGAATATGAACTTCTTTTTGAAAAAGGAGACTTAGTATTTGGGGGAGGGGGGGGGAGGGAATTGTTTCTCCCAAGATTCTTAAATGTGACATGAGCAACTTTCCATAGAAGTGATTGGTACTTTTTTGTTTAATATATCACTGAATATATCAAATATATCAAGTAGAGACAGTCAACCTGATATGAAAACAAATACTTTTTGGAATGTGAAAACCTGCTTTGTGACCTAAAAATACCTACAACTTTTGAGCACAGGAAGATTTAGTTCTGTTTTAAGTGCATGATAGAATTGTCCTGAAAGACTTTCATACTTGAAGTGTATGAGCAGTCATTTCCATTAACTGCTTCAGAAGGCTTGAAGGTTATGTTAAGGATGTTCTAGAATTTTGGCAGAGAAAAACCTATTTTTAACTTTCTAATTTGTCGGGGTTTTCAGGGTTTTAAAGCAGCTCTAGTAAATGAGGGCATAGGGTTAATCTGTGGGTGCATTTAGGTTCATGATGATACATATGACCGTTAGGGACTGAGCTTTTCTCATTTTACAGTAAGCATTCACATGTTACTCCTGCCAAGTGTGGGTGCCCCAGTCCTGATACGAATATGGGAAGAGGATTCTGTTTCTGCAGCAGTTGCTTCTTGGCTTCTGTGTACTGTAACTGTGGCAGTAGTAAAAGGCACCTGTCCAACAGGAATTGAATCCAAAAATACTTGTAAATGAACAGCAGTAACCACACTTAGTCATGTCTTTGTAACACCAAAAAAACCTTGGAAGTAGGAGTATGTAGACAAAAAAAGTACAGCAATTGTCATATTTAATCCAGTTGCAGTTTGACTCTTAAGAATGAGGAAACGGAAGAAAGTAGAGGGGAAAAAATTAGAAAAATACTGTGGTTCCACATTTTGTTGTCTTCTGACTTCTTGTCGTGTACTCAAACCTCAATTTTTTCAGAAGTACTGAGATTTCTCACAGGACTAGACTTCTGTGATGTCAAAGGGGCCCCCTTTCTTTCTGCAACCAGGATGAAAAGCAAAATTGAGTGGGGTAGTGAAGTAATACTTAGCAAGCTTGTTGATGTAGTGTTTTTATTGACTCTGGAATATTTTGAATAACTGTAGAAATGTCCTTTATTCACTTAGAGTTTATAAACTGGGGACGAGTTATCTTGGCTGTGTAAAAACTCTGCCACAAAAGACAAATGAGTGTTCTAGTTCAAAATAAATTGAAATGAGATGGCCGAGTTTACATTTTACTTTAGAAGTGAATTAAAAAAGGCAATAGAATTTCAAATTCTAATACTTATTGTAAAGGAGAACACAGTTGATTGCCCTTGGATATTTTGAATTAAAACATTAAGTGGAATCTTGGTATGGTGATTTCTCAAGAAATCTGTTTAGCCTCCATGCAGGAAAGAGAAGCTCCCAAGGAATGGAAAATGAAGGTAATGCAAAAGCTGATGGTTTAGGAATGGTTCAGAGATTATAAAAAGCAAGTAACTAAGGGTGGTTATGGTTGCCTTGAAGCTAAGAAGAATGAACCCCATGTGTTGCATGAGTAGAAGCCAATAGAATGATTTAATGATGGAGTGAAACAGGTGGGGGAGAGAAGGGATAATGTATTTTTTCTTTTAGAACCAAGTCTTAATCAAGAGATAAAAAAGATGAGCTTGAAGAGATTTTTTTGGAAAATGTAGTAGGATTAGGCTGTTACCATATGGCAGTACATAGGTTATTATCATGTTCCTATGTTGGAAATAATAAGGATGGAATTGACAAGGAATCTTATTGGAGAATGTTGTTTGCTTTTTAGAGTTAGTTCCACAATAAGCATATGACAATAACTTGGTAGAAAAAAAGCTGTCTAGATATTATGAGAGACTTAAAAAGTTTTTTAACCTTCAGAGGCTAGGAGAAACACTTCTTTGTTGGTACATAGTTCTGAATTTAGCAACGTTTGTGCACTTGTGGTTTTGTGGTGCTGAAGGAGTGAGTAGGCTAGAGGAAACTTTCATTATTCAATAGCCAAGTCTGATATTAAAAACTTAAAAAGTCTTTAATTTTTGTAAAGTCTAAACACATTCAGTTCAAGAGTACTGGAGGTAAAGAAAATTTTAAATAAGCTGCTTCTCCTTATTTATTCTGCTTCTGGAGTGAGATTTTGTTAGGTATTCTACAATGAGGAAAACTGTCCTGTCTGTGAATGTTGCACTAGAGCAATAACCTTGAAGATTCATTTTGTGTCTTTGGCAAATAATCATTTGACCAGTTCCCTGAGTGTTCTCAAGCAAAATCTGTAGGCCTTCATTTCCTTCCATGTCTTACAGACTGGTTTTGGTGTAGTTTGGTGGTTTTTTTCCCCCTAATCTCTCTTAAGAGGTTCTTTCCTGTCCAGTCACGTGGTTGAAAGTCAATGCCTCGGATGTCAGCATGTCATGTTTCAGTTCCCTTCTAGAACTGGTAAAATGCAACCCTGTCCAGATTTCTGGTGTAGTGAGCCTCTGAAGGAGACTCACTACACCAGTACAGAAAACATACCCGTAATGCAGGCTAATTTAAGAAAAGGCTGCAGATACATCAAGACATTAGGAGGAGAATAAGTTTTCCAGGAATAAAGACTAGAATAAAGAAAGTTCTTAATAATTTGGGCAAATAGCCTTGTAGGAGGGATTAGATTTAAAATGAGAGGGCAATAAAAGATTTCTCCATGACTAGTGGATTGTGTTTGATTGATGGCATGTGATTTCTGATAATTGCTTAAGTATGTATTTAATGGTGACAGAGATTTTTGGTGGTTGTCAGGAAGTTTTGATTCACTGACAGGAAAATGTATGTGAAATGATTACTGGTCTTTGGCAGTGCTCCTCTCTTCCATGGTGTGATCTTTAAGTGGAGTCCACATATCTCAGGTTTGTGGAAGGTGATGAAAGCAAGGAATTACAGCTGATGGGGTTGACTGGCATAGGGTTGTTGGCTCCAGATCCTGGTGTGTAGTCATGCAAATGTTTCTGTCAGAGGACGAACTGTAAACTTCCATCAGAAGTGTGTCCTAGTTGAGATTGTCTGGTAGTCTGAAATTCAGTGTACTTCCTGCTTTGGATTCTTGGTGTTTGTAGGAAAAGAATGGCATCCCTGAGTAGATGGGAATTTCTTAGCCTTGGGTTTTTACTCGAGGTTTGTCTACACTACAAATAGAGTAAGTTCCAATGGTGTTTAACAATGGGAACTGCTACCCCTCAGCATTAAAAAAAAAAAAAAAAAAAGAAACTGAGTTGTCCCTTAAGATCACGAGTCTCAAGGAATTTGACTTCACTGTTGCTTTTGATTTGTGGGCCTCTCTGGGGTCTTGTCAGGTCACATTCAATCTGTTCTCTGAAAGAATAATGATTCTGTGATTCTATGAAGAATAAGACCTAGAGAGGTATATGATAGGCAGGATAGTGAGAAGGGCTTTAAAATGAAATGTATTGATTATACAATAATTTGTTCCCAAACCATGGGGTTTTGAGATTAAAGCAAACACTTGAAAGATTCTCAATAGATTATTTAACTTCGCAACATTGAAAAATCTAAAGCACTGTATCATAATATAACTTTCAAGGTTGCATAAAATCAATTTGATCATGACTTAAATTTTTGGGTAGAAGGGATGTCTTGACCAAGTCTTGTAATACTGGTTGTTTCTCACAGTAGTCACTGTGGGAATAAACCTATTTCAGAACTGCCACTGTATGTACCTAGCATTGTACTGGTAGGATTTTCAGTGAACAATTACTAATGTTTTTCAGGAGGGCTTCATAAGCCTTTGCCACTGTGAAATCATGTATTCTCCTTTTGTTGTGTGACAAAAATAATTTGCAAAAGGGAGATTGCAACTGCTAGAGGGGAATACATGCAGCAAAATCCTGAGATAATCAGATATAGGAGAAAACAAGGGGTGCAGATACTGGAGACCTGACAATTTTGGGTGTTCAATTTGTAAATTCAAAGTCATCTCTAAATTTGTAAACTTATATTGAAATAATAATTCTTTCTCTCTTTCTCTCTCCATTTTGCTGCCGCAATGAAAATAGAGAAGCTGGATTTGTAGAAAACTCAAGCAACAAAGACCTTCCAGCTCTTCTCAAGTGGTCTGCCCTCTAATTCCTTGCATCACTTCAAGGAGTTCTGCTCAGTTGACGAAACTTAATTTTTGACTTGTTCAGCGCTCAAAAACAATTTACAAAACCACCAAGAAAATTCATTTTAAGAAAACTGTTTTGAATGATGTTTTAAAGGAAATGTGAAAGTTATTTCTTTAGGAATGTTTGTACTTGCATTTTTTGTATATTAAGCTTTTATTTAAACAGGAGTTCCTGTATATTTATAGATGCTATTGTTGTAATAGCCTTGTTGCATTAGTAAAGGGTATGTGTGTTTATGTACTATAAATATTATCTTTAATCAGAAATATTATCTTTAATCATTCTAATCCTAGGTGTAGCCTTGACTATACTGCATTCACCTGCACTTGCACTGAAATTCCATTAAAATCAGTGGCAAAAACATTAATTAGTGTGAATTCTTAGGCTCTAATAGACTTCCTGAAATGTCTGTCTTAGCTTTTCTGCTTGTAATTGAGAAAATATTTGAACTTGTGCTCCCCTTTTTAAATTTACTGTTTTACCAAATTTTAAAGCATACGAAATTAAATTGCATAGCTTGTTATTTGAATATATTCTGTTTTTGCTGTGTATGTAACTTCTTGAGGAAAAAATGGATCATGAAAAAACTATTTATTTACCTGAGCTTAATTGATGATTTGAGGTGATAATTTGTTTAATAGTTCCTTCTGCACTGGCTATACTTAATCAACTTGAGTGTTATACCATAGGACATATGAGGACCCCATATGTTACCAAAAAAGGATGAGGGGGCCCCTGCCTCTTTAGTGCAGTTCCTGCCCCCCCAGTTGGACTGGCATATGTAGGAGAAGGAAGTTGTTCAAGGTTGAGTAGTTTCTGATAAGAGCCATTTGTCTGTGCTACAGCCAATTGTGAGAACTCCTGGCTCATGGCATGAACTGCCAGCTCTCCACCCTCAAAGGTCAGCCTGGCACAGGACGGCAAAATTTTGTGTGTGCTGAAGTAGAGGCAGGGAAAACCTGCCTTGACTCAGGATTGAAAATATGTGGCAGCTTCAGAGAGAATTGTGGAGTTGTGAAGGTGCTGACTTTGGCACGTGATTCCATAGACATTTCAGGGTGGGTATTGCAGGTTTTATTGTATCTAAATGGTGATTTATGTCCTTATTCCTCCATTATTGTCCACAAGGTACTGCCCTGTGTCACAGGCCTGTATTACCTAATTTTTTCAGACTGTTTCATTTTCATTAGCACAGCTGCTTTAGCTTGTGATCAGTGTACTGCACCTCATTGATAATCTAAGAGGGTATTAGATGCACAGAAGTGACACGTAACCCTGTCAGCGTGGCTTGCTTGACCCCTCAGCTTCCGAAACATGGGTTCATTTTTTTTTTTTTTAAATCCAAGTTAGCCTGCATCCATTTTCACACAGATTCTGGGTAGTTTAAAGGTTGGTCAGATTCGAATATTGCTCTTTCAAATTTGATAATGTATGAGTACAGAACTGTGACCTTTGATACGTAGTAATACATCAACATGACACAAGCAGTAAGTGCAGCAATTACCTTTACTACACTTCAGATTGTGTTTTAGTTCTCATCTTGCATGCAATTATTTCGGGAAGAAAGAAATGCCTTTAAGTTAAATATTTTTTGCAAAAAGCATAAGTGCAGAAATTAATCTCTGGGGACTTTCTGATTTACAGGTAAATGCTTTCAAATGAATCTTGGCTTTTAAATTAACATTGTTTTAGTGGTAGAAAGGAATCTGGTGCCATTGACTTTTATAATACTTTTTTTTTCTGAAAGAGTTTCTTTAAACATTTGTGTGGTGATCTAGTGTAATCTAAATTTCATACTCTAATTTATGGCCAAAGCCTGATCCTGCAGGCAGTTGACATGTCACTGTGTTCATGTTGCTCCCATGATAATACTCATGAGTTGGTTATGTGCATGGTAATAATGCAATTTTACATGCTTTTAAGTGCCTTTCAGAACATCAGAGCATCTCAGATGTGCATCACATACTGATTTAAGAGGCTGTTTTTAGGTGCCCCAGCAATGTTTCATCTTTTTCCTGAGCAGATCAAGATGCATTTGGTTTATTTCCAGATGTTCTTTCTCACTTGTTGTTATAAATTACTTGGATAATGCACAACCACTACCTAGTAGTGCTATAAAAACACAAATCAGTACTCCTTGCCAAAGAGCATAAGGCCTTGAGAGGACTGATAGCAGTTGTGGTTTCTGTTCTGTGAACTAAGAATCAGAATAAAATTATTGTGTCATTCTGAGCAAGCAATTGAGTGACTATTGGATGGTGACTCTGTCAGTGTTGTCTGTCACAACCTAAACTCGAAGGGATAATTTGAAGTAGAACTTCATGTTCTTGTAAAATACCTGCCTCATCAGCAGCCAAGCACTGAGTGGTGTTGGTGTGCCAGAGTTAGGCACTGAACTTTAATTCAGGAGCTGGGAAAGTGCTTATTTTGTTCTATATTGAGGTGAAAACAACACCTTTTGGAAAGGCTTTCTTTAAGCTGTCAAAAATGTAAACCCCTAGTCCCCCAAACCATTTAGCCATTCTGGGTCACAGGAGGCAGCTGTCCCCAGTGGCTGCTGTGGAATAGGGACTGAAAGGAGCCACTCCCTTCCAAACCTACCATGAGCAGAGGGGTGCTTTTGCTAGACTGGCTTTGTCTTTTAATTCCTGCCTGTGGAGGTTGCTCACTTGCTGTACGTGTGCACTTGTTATGGATTGATAAAACTAAAAGCTTTTCTAATGCAATGCAAAGGTGTCTCTGTTTTGCTTACAATTTTCTAGCAAGTAATTGTGGTGTTGTTTGTCCCCAGGGAGTAAAATCAAAACAAATTTATTAGATCACCATATAACTTACTCCTAAGCAAGCTCTTGACCATACAAATTGTTTTGCAAAGCCACAAGGAAGGTGCTACCTGGGGACAACATGCAGATGTGTTTTTGTTTTGTTTCTTGTTGCTTTTGGCCTGTGCCACGTAAAGGCACTTGGACCCTTAATTCCTTTAAAATATGCAAAAAAGTAGAGTTGGGTTTTTTTGCTGTCATTAAATTTTAAATTTTAATAGCCAGTAGTTAACTTATTTTGGAAAAAAACACCCAACCTACTTTTCTGCAGTGTTTTCAATTAAAAAAATGTAAATACTGTATATATGGAAGTCTTGGGTCTATGCTGCTGACTTAGCAGGTGATGACAGCTCAGTGGGGAAGTTTGTTTTTCAGCTGGGGCTCCACGTTTGTAGTAAGTTCCTTAGGCTGCAAGGCTGCCTTGGTGTAGGTGGGTGACTCTGGGTAGAGAAGTGCATTTGTTAGTTGACTACAAGTAATAAGGGGATAACAATGGCAACTACTCATTTTGAAGCATTATTTGTTGATTGTTATTTGCTCATGCTGAATTTATTACTTCTGGTAACAACTTCAGCCTCTTTAGCTTTCTGTATATTAATAACCACTTTTTTAAAAGAGCTGACAACACTGGTATTCCCCAACAGTAGGATCCTTTTTATAGTATCTATAAAATATTTCCTTTCTCTCATATTTTAGGGAAGGGGTGAAGGTAATATTTTTTCCATGATTCATACTATAGCAGTATGACTAGAAGTATTTATTTTTCAGAAATGCTAGGATTTTTGTTTGTTTCAGCTAGTTGCCTAGATCTATGTGATTTTGGGTCTTTTTAAAAAATGGTGAATGATAGCCTGGTTGCACAATATATTTTCTTTTTAAGGCTTATCTTAAAAGAAAAGACCTAGCAGGTTGCAATGGTAAAATCCTTCTGGAAGGAATTGGTTGAACTATTGAAGAAATGGTAGGGAGCTGAAATTATGGACACTTAATGGAAAGTACTTGGCTAAGACTGTGCACAACATCTTGTGAATATTCCTGATACGTCATAATAAGGCATTATGTTTGTCTAGTCATGGAGTCTGATCTATTTGATTTTAAGTCTCAGATTGTGAGATTAATCTCTGATTCTGAGTAAGTGTAATGATTCTGAGAGCTGGAACATTGTTTGCGATTGTGGACAGTACTGAAGGAGTCTCAGAATGTATAACGTAATAGATGCAATTTTGTTTGATTCTTTTTTCCCTAGACCAATTTAATTTTGATTTATTTGCCTCATTAACCCAAGAACTCAGAAAATTGAATGCTACCTGAGTGAGGTATTATTAACACTAGTGAAATATCTTCAAATTCACTTCATGCTTATAAATTAGTCTTTTGAAAGCATTTTAAAGGCATAATGATGCTGTAGTGAAAATGTACAGCATCATTTAAAAATTGCAAAATGCTTATTTGATTTCAGAAATAAGACTTGGTCATCTGACTTAAATATATACTGATCTATTATTTATGCTTTGAAAATAGGGCTGATAAAAAGCATAAGTGTTCTTGATATTATATTTTGTCATATCTAGCTAAAAAGATTGAAATCCAGAGAAACAATTTTCTGAAGAAATGAAATAGTATGCCCTCCTGAACCCCTGGGGAAAATAGCCTCTCTGTTTGCTCAGAATACGAAGCAGTAAAACAGTATAAGTAAAACAGACAGCCCATGTCACATTCCTATTTGTACAGTCTGGAATGATGTTTTAAAAACATTTTCTAGTTATTTTTGATAAATAAATGGCACAAATAACATCTGCAAACCAACCTTGCTGATGTAAGATTTTTCAGATCAGATTTGTTTGTCAGTGAAAGTTCAGAAAATTGCCTTGCAGAACTTAAGTTGTATAACTCCCAAAAATATGTATACCAAATATGAATATAAGAATATATTTTGTTCTCTTTTGCCTTCCCTTGGAGAAACTAATGCTGATTCTCCATTATTTTTACTTTCGGGCTTAGAAGGCAGCTTGATAAAAATATGGGATATCGAAAAGCTCAGTTGCTAATCATGTTTATGAAGTGTTAAATAGCTGTAAATTCATACTCATCATGGAG
>NC_071577.1:23030000-23085000 GCF_024509145.1 Vidua macroura
CATTTTAAATACCCGTGTGAATTAGGAAACCTATGTCATATGGATTTATACTGTTCTATAAACAGAACTCATTTAATCTCAGTCTGGCTACTACAGAAATTTCCTAATGTCACCAAAAATCTCTCTTGGCCTTTACTTTTTAAGTAGAAGCGGTTTGCTGTACTGACCAAACTCACTGATAAATGAGCAACAGTGCTTCAGTTAATACTTTTCTTTTACAAAAGGAATTCCCTTTACAAAAGGAATTAAACTTCAAACCAAGAAATATCCCGTAATAAAGTGATAATATTTTTCTTACTCATAAATTTAATTAAAATAAAAAGAAATGTTAATATTTTAGTACATATTTGCAAATTTAGATTGCTTTTCCAAGACACTGTGTTAGTTAGTCCTTTTCCAAGATACTTGTGTTAGTTTTAAATAATTTAAATTTGCCAAACTTAGAATCAGAGTGTTCCTCTTTGGTTCCTCTGTTTTGTTACCCTTTCCTCTAAATTTTACTTATTGTGAGTATATTGACTACTCCTTCACAAACTAATAGTAATCAATGAATTAATAGAATAAGGGGAAATCTCCTGTTGATAAATGCTAAGCTAAATAGTGAAATATTTATTAATACTTTTTTTCACTTGTAGAAAAAATGGGGGTTTTATATTGAATAAAGCACTTAACACTTTGTTTCTTATAATTAAACAGTCAACACTGTGTTATACTTGGAGATTGACGTACTTGTGCCTGCAAACAGAACAGATTAATGTAATGTTTTGCTACCTTTGACCTTGTATCCTTGAGTCTCTTGATTCTGTGTCACCAAACATAGTACTGTAATAGAGTTGAGCTCTAGCTAATAGCGTGTGCTATTCTGACTGTCATGCTCCATCATTGTAACTTACTGCATGAGGTCCCCAAAGTAGTCTCAAACACAGAGAGACACAAAGTCACATCAACAAAACCTAAAAGTAAGCAGAAAAGACCTTAAAATGGAAACTCTTCATTCAGTTCATGCAAGACCAATCTGGCTGTGACTGCTGGTTATTTTGAAAACTCCAGCAAAACAACATTTAAAAGAATATTTTGCTAAAAATCAGCTGGAAAAAGTCATTCAGAAAATACAGCTGAACTCCTAATTTTGCTCATTGGGTTGCTATGATTTCAGAATTGGGAGCTCAAAATGCCATTTCTTTGTTCTAGTATGTACCTTTAAACACTGCCTGTAATGACTGGTAAAGTACTTTCAAATGAGATATTTTCCATTACCTGGTGCCTTTCCTCCTGAGGGAGGAAAGTCTCATTGGGTAATTGAATCTTCCTTGGGCCGAGTGTGGATCTTGAGGGTCTCCTACACTACAGATGGGGTCTTGGGTGCCAAACAGAGGAACTCCTGGAAGGAAGTCCAGTATGATGAGAAAGCAGTTTTCCAAGCTGGGAAGAAGGAAATACCAAAGATTTACAAACCTGGATGGAAAGGAACCTTTGCTCCTGGGTGAGGTGGTTCAGTGATTCTTTCAAAGCCACTCTGCTCACTGCAAAACAAAACGTACCAAAAGACTCCCAGTCCTTTCTGCTGAATCTGGCCTCCTTCATATGAAATAGCCCTGATTAAGGTGGAGTATTTGAGACAAAATGTGGTTGACTCCATGCTCCCTTTGCGATGGCAGTCACTGGAAAAGGACCTGAGTTTAAGGGTTTCTGGTGAATACTTATCATACCATAAACCAAAGTATATAGATGAACACCTATTTTGTGACTTTTTTTATCTTGGGTTTGAAACAGATGATGAATTTCTTAATAATGTAACTGT
This sequence comes from Vidua macroura, assembly GCF_024509145.1. Taxonomy (NCBI): domain Eukaryota; kingdom Metazoa; phylum Chordata; class Aves; order Passeriformes; family Viduidae; genus Vidua; species Vidua macroura. Next base: position 23,031,802 of record NC_071577.1, read on the forward strand.
AATGGTCATACATGCTGTGAGCTCTTGGGTTCTGAGAGGAACAGAGGTGTAGTTGGTATTTGACAGAGGCAGGCAAGGAGGTATGAAATTTTCTCCTTGTGAACTTACTCATGAGTACCTAAATTATATTTTCTGCAAAACAGAATTGAGTCTAAGTAGTGCCTTAATATTGGTTAAGGCTGCAAAAAGTCTGAAAAATAAAAAACTCATTCACTTTTTAAGAAAAGTGAGGCACCTGAAACTAAATCACTCACCAAGTGAATGAGTTTTCAGTAACATTGGTATTTGTGTACTGTTGTCTTACTGTGTCATACAGGAAGGCAATGCATGACTTTGCCTTTATGGTAAGTGCTTTTAAGACTAACTTCCTCTTTTAATGGCCTGGGACTAGCTTTCTGAATTTCCGCTTGTGATTGAATTCTCCAAAGCTATTATTGCTGGGAACAAAAAAAAAAAATTAGTGCTCTCAGTGACCATATGCTGTGCTGTGCAGTCATGTAAAACACAAAAGAGCATATAACTATATCAGAGTGAAAGGAAAACCAAAAATGTTTGAAACTTAGTGGCCTCTTCAATTAATTCAAAGATTATGAACTTCCATCACAAAACTTATTTTTAAGCAGAGACTATATTCTTTGTGGCTTCCTTTTGCTTGCGAGATTTCCTTCTTCATACTTGAAACATTTTCATAAAATGAGATGTGAATGGTGGTGCTATGGGACTGTATTTCCTGTCTCCTGCTTCCTTGCCATGTTATGGCATGCTGGGCATGGTTCCCAGCATGTTAAACTTCACAGAGGGTGGCTGACTTTGCTGTGCCAGCATGCCTGCAGAGACGTGGCCAGAAGAGCGTTTTTCTTGTCTGGTATTTGTGTATTTATGCCTATACTATGGGTTGTTGTCATACCTGAAATGGTTTTGATTCCATGTGGGAGGGCAGATCTGTACTACTAAGATGCACAATTTAAGTGTAACTCAAAGAACACATCCAGCTACGTGCACTGTCACTGAGGTCTGTGCCCCAGCCTGTTCCCACAGGCAGTCATGCCTGTGTTGAGGCTGTGCACACTGAATAAAGGTAATCTCCCTAACGTAGCTCGTCCAGAATCAGAAAGAATTGCACTCTGAAAAGATCTATCTTCTGAAGTGATTGACAGCTTACCCCAGCACCACAAATCCCATCTCTGCAATGTGAAGGAGGAGCTAAGCTCAGCAGGGTAAGCAGAAGCCATCTGACCATCTTTTGCCAGGAAAATAAGTTCAAAAGCCTAGTGGGTCACAGTGAACTCCCTTTTAGGGGTCTCACAATATGCAGACAGAATCCGTGATCATATGTTTTACGTCTTCCCAATATATTTTGAGTAGATTTGATGTGGGCAAAGACTAGAAAATCCCTACTCAGTGTGATTCCCTGAATATAATTTCACCTACTTCATGCTTTTACAAATACTAAGTGTAGCATCTAAGACATGTATGTGTTTATATATATTTAAATACATTTCTATAAAATCTTATCTATGTGCTTATAGTAGATATATATAAATAATTTCTCAATTTATCTCCTCCCTGTGTTTATATTCTTATAATCTTGTTTTAATGTTAAATCAATAGTTTAGGAGGTTAAATAACACCAATACAATAAAAGTTAATAAGAACAAGTTCAATTGTTACTACCAGGTCTGACTTTAGAATTATCGTTTTGTCTGTATACTAAAGAGGTGAATACTTCCATATTGAAATAGAATTTTTTCTTCCATCTATTAGCAGCCTGTCAAGATTTTGATTTCTCATTTTCTTTCTCAAGTACAGCCAGAACGATAATACAATTATTTTAAATTTTGGAATTTTGTAGCTGAACTGAATTTCTGAACTATACTGGTACATCAGTAGTTTACCTATATTCTGTTCTCATGATATTTCTCAGAAGGACATATATAAAAAAAACAAAACAAAACAAAACAAAAAAATATATGTATATGTATATATATGTACACACGCATATATACTAATTAGTGGATATTAAAAGCTATAGCCATGATGCTTATTTTCAGTGGTGTCAAACTGGACAATAAAATAGAAGCTTATCCTGGACCTTTATGCTTAAATCTAATCCCAAATAAATAAATCATTATTGCTGTTATGATAACAATTTATTTATTCTTAATTTAGTTTCTTAATTATTTGCTTCACTAAAACAATGAATGATTTAATTAGTTAAAAAAACCCCTTCAATTTACATCTAAATGGAAATTTATTTGCTTAACTGAAGTTTTTGTTTCAGGATTGCAAAAAACATGTTGCTGTGCTATGTGAACAAAATGTCTAGGATCTTCTATAGTAATCTCTCCCCAGGTGAGTGATAGAGCCATTCCCATTCTCATCTGTGAGTGACAGTGAAATTTTTGTGGTCTTACAAACTTTGGAAGCATTTATTTTCAGTAAATTCTGTGGAGCTTATTCAAAGGATCAAAAACCCCTGTGTCTCACTAGCATTGTGTAGATAGATGCCAGACTATTTCCAAACAGTTACTGTCAATGAAAGGGATAAAGCTAAAGAAAGGGGATTGCATCAGCTCTCAGAAGAAAAAAAATGCTCCATTTCTCCTAGCTCCATAGTCTATGTTCAATCAACACACAGTTAATGGAAGCCCTCCAGTGCTAAGCAATAAACAAACACAGTTTGGCAAATAGTCCAAAATCAAATCTAGTGTATAAGGTGGACAATACATAGTTAGTTCCATTACAGAACTCTCCCCTGGGAACTGGATCAGCTTCTGAGCCCGTCTCATTACGCACCAGCACCATCTGTAGCCAGCCTGAACCTTATTTGGGAATATATAACGTACACTGGAAAAATAGAGTCAGTATCAAGAGCCAGAGAATTCTATTTCAAGTTTAAATTTTGCTTGTGAAAGATCATTTGGTTTTAGACTCAGCAAACAGTAGGCCCTCATCACTCACAATGAGCTGCACATGTAGCAGGGATTACTTCAGATCAGAGAGATTGAAGGTAATTGCTACTTTCCACAGGGAGATATCTAGTACTAGTGTGGTTTGAGAGATACAGTAAAGCACCATAAGCTGAAACACATCATCCTGAAGCAGACTAGAGCCACCTCTCATTGTTTCTCCTCTCCTTGCTCCATTTCGAAAAAGTGAATAGGAAATTCAAAAGAATACATAGGAAGAGGATGAAATTCTTTAATATGTAGATTTAACATAATAAAACAATCCCCACTCTGATGTGCAGATGAATACGTATTATATATGTGTAATATAGATGGCACATATTTTTCCACTAAAAGACAAATGTTTTTAAATAACTGTATGTATGTGTCATTATTGTGTAGGGATCATACAGATGTTAAATGCAGATATAAGAACATTAGAGATGAAGGTCCATTTTTGGGGACATATGAGAGAGTAGAATAAAAAACCCAAGGGTTCTCTGTCTCAGAGAACAACAGTTGAACTGAGAGCCCAAATATATCTGTTAGTGACTTCAGCAGAATTACTCCTGGGGGATTCATTTATCCTGGGATGCTCAGAGATTGCTGACAGTTGACAGCTACATTAGCTTCCCTTCTCCATTCGGTGGTTGTATGTGATAAGAGAGCAACATCTTAATATAGTATAAAGAGTTCCTCAGTGTGAGTTATAGTAAATTATATGGTTGACTCCAAACAAACTCTTCATTATTGCATCTTAAGAATATTCTGCATAGCATACACAACTAAGTTGATAATGATTTCATGAGTTTTATAACAAATCTCTTTGAGGGTATTTTCATATACCTCTTTTTGTAAAACCTACAGACTTAGAAACCCTGGCTCTTATTCTTTACTGGTCAGGACAGAACTTTAGGCTATGTGTGCATCCTTGATGACATTAGATGGGTTTCTGTGCTTCAAAGGGTATTGTAAAACAAGGATCCTTCACTGTCACTGCAAGGTCATGCTTGCTCTTTGTCACCGTTGAATGATGTCCAGTAGGCTTGCTACTAGTCAACATCAAGACTGGTGGTGCAAACAAATCTGTGAACGATACCAGTGCATCCCACCCAAATTCAAGGAGTTTCAAGTACAGAGACACTGGGCCTCTGCAGTTTTAAAAGTTTCTTATGCACCTCCTCTTAATTTGCCATTATTACAATTACATCAAAACTTACACTCCAGTCCTTTCTCAACAACATTAGGTTCTGCTCCAGCACAGGTAGATTTTTATAAGATAAATGTGAAACAATTGACCTTTTTTGTGAGGGTTATTTCTAAAAAAAACAAAACCAGCATTCAGAGGATTGTTTTTGCCATATTCCTAGGTTGTCTTCACTTCTTTTCATTTCTGACCTTGGTAGTCCAAAATGGGTAATATCAGCGAAATTGAATGGAGACACAATAAATTCTGGCAATACTGAATCCCCTCTGTGACTATGTCTGAGTGCCAGAAATTGAACATCTATTTCGTCATCTTGCTCATATTCTTTAGTACCTTTATGGCATCTTCCCATTAAATTGAATGATTATAATCAGTAGATGCATATTCATTTTCTTGATCCCTTTGTGAAATAAAGGATTTTATTTTTCTGAAAGAAATTATAATAGCCAAGAAAAGTAGAAAGATATTACAGGCAGTTTAGAATTTACCAAGATCTTTGCACCTAGTAGAGTACGTACATTTTTTGCTATTAGGAGACAGCTCTTTAAAATATTCTTGCCATTAATGAGCTAGTTATAAAACTGTGACTGATTATCAGATAGTTCTGTCTGTGAAAATTTTAAGTTCTTGATTAATAAAAGAAATTATTTTGAAAAGAATTAGCATTAAATGTTTTATGAACAAGCGCATTTAGTTTATAATGCCACCTATGTAATTCCAGAGAAAAGGAAAGATAATATAGCATATGCATGATAACATAGATTTAAACACTTAGAGCAAGAGTTGTCAATTAAAAAAAAAAACAACCTGATATTTTGGGGGGAATTCTTCCACATTTGTGCACCTTACTACACTTGTTAATTAAAATTATAATGCTGGGAGTAAAACTGGCACCATAAAAATTAATATTGATCACAAAGTGGTCAATGGTATAACTGTGCATAGTTAAGTTTTATCATCTGAACATATTTAAACAAAATATAGTTTAGTAGAACCAAATACACAGCCATATATATACAGAAACAAATTCATACTTGTAGCATGAGGAACTGTGTTTTGGTAAGGAGTGTGGGGAAGGTATTTAAAGGTCATAGTGGACAAGCAATTAAACATGAGATTCCAATAGATACCGTGGCAATGGGGCCTAGCCTAATCTTTGGATATTATAAATGAGAGTAGTATGTCAGAATGCTGTATCTACCTTTGCTGTTCATTTAAAAAAAAAAATGTTGAAAATTGGAAAAACCCAAGAAGGACCATGGAAATGATTTGGGAGCTGGAGAAAATGTCTTATATAGAAGGACTTTGAGGTTATCAAAAGAAAAATCTGTGTTGAAAGTGTATACATACTTTACAAAATGAGAGATGCCAAGTGCCAAAGGATTCGTCAGTCTGTCAGAGGAAGACATCTCAAGAGCTGGTGTTCAGAAGAAGAAGCCAGATAAATTCAGACTAGAATGACAATGATTACTCACTGCAACCAACTCCAAAGTGAAATGGTGGGTCCTTCCTCTCAAGATGCCTTACAAATGCCTATAGATGTTTTTCTGTTGCCCACTACTGTATAGAGGACTGTTTGGCCATAGTGTGTGAAATTACAGAAACTTGTATTGGAAAGGATGTCAGTGATCCCTTCAGATACAGAAAATGTTAAATAAACTTGTGAGGACATGCAACTGATGGTGAATGTGGAGTTGGGACAGATACCTTTCCCTGAAAATATGTGTTAGTCAGTTACCCTATCCATCTCACAGAAATCCCAGCTAGTTATCTCTGAACATCTATAGCCCATGAAAGGCAGAGAGATGATCTAAAAATCAGGATAAGAATCCACTGTGCAAAATGTTCTTATAAATTGCAAATAATAGAAGTATTGGCTTTAGTAGCAATGTTCCTTTTTAATAAGAGAGAGCAGATGGATCCTGGTCAAAAGGTTTTGGACTGACTCCTTGAGGAATTCCGAGTTGCCTGTTTTTGCCTTTGCCTGGTAGGATGCTGTTTCAAAGGGGGTATGCTAAACAGGAACCATCTGGAAAACTAATTCAGTCTTCTTCAATGTTTTGGTGTTATCTATTACAAAATAGATAATTTTTGCCTACCTCCTTTCAGTAAGTAATGCAGATCAGAATTAAAGCAATTTTCTTATTAAATGAGTGATACTATTGGAATCTGTAGAAAACATGAATGGATGGCTTTGTGGTACTGTCATTCTAAAAAGAAACAGAAAAAACCAAAACTGTAATATTCGTGTTTGTAACTTCAGTTCTGATTTTTGCATCTTTTAAAAGAGGCTTAGTTGTAAAATGTAAAATTATTAAATTAGTTAATAAGTAAATAATGAGTTGCTATTTTTGGTGTAGTCACCATTAATAAACAGCATATTAGTTTAAGCTATGCTGACTGCTTCAAGAAGACTAGTCTTCATTGTGGAAAGTCCAAAAACTGCATTCAAATTTATCATTTGCTCAAAATATCCCAAGGAAGGTCCTTAGAAATCGAGTATGGAAATTTCATAAGCAATGGTTTTAGCTGATTATGAAGATGCTTAATATGTTTTCCAGTACCAACATGTTTTTTGTTTGTCTCATCAATAGGTTTCATAGGGGATGAATTTGTTGTGTATTTCAGACTCCTTTTTATCCTTGATGAGTGCTGCTGATGCTTTTGCAATACTCCACATATATAGCTAAGACTCTTTCCAGAGCTAGGCTTACAAAAACCTAGTTTTCACTTTGATCCTGCTAAACCTTTCATCTGTAAGAACTATCTTGTTTTTCCAGACCTTGAATTTTCGGAACGATGAAATATATAAAGCACATGGTTGTGATCTCAAATGTTTTCATCATAGGAAGATCTCATCCTCCTTAACAATAAAAAAATAAACTCAGGAGTAGCTGAGTTATTGAACACATTTGGAACTTAATTAATGATCAATGTCTAAAATGACTGCAATCGAGTACTTACCCTCATCAAACCACTGTCCCTCTCCATCACCCACTTAACTGACCCTGCAGTTTGGCCTCCTCTATTTATCTGCTCTGTCTGGACAGGGCCATAGAACTTGAAGAGCTATGCTAAAGCTGAGGAGCTGCTGTAATCTTTGTCATATGAATAAGTCTCTAAGGAGAAACAAATATATCCAACTGAAATAGTAGCTGTGCAGACAAATCTAAAAGGGACAGAACTGTGTGAATGTGTAAGACTCAAAATCAGTATGTTTTTTTTCTAGAGATAGAGGATGAAATACTTCCAAGAAAATGCTGAAGACTTGTTGGTATGTCAGCAGCTTTCCCCTGCTTCAAGCTAAAAAAGCTGCTATTGAGGGGTTTTGTGCTACTAAAAGAAAATTATTTATTGAATAATTAATGTGTTACAGTGCATTTCCAGTATATTATGAACCATTAACAAATTAAAACAAAGTGGTCAATTTAAAGTAGGGCTTATGATGCATTTACTTTTCTGTTATTTGCTTGTTTATTTTCTGCTGCAGAATGTGTTGATTCATAGTTCTTCTGATCACCAGCTTAATCTGCACCAGCCTATTTTGTGACACGTTGCTGTGTATGTGAGTGTCCATATGTTCAAAAGCACTTAAACACATTCCCATTTTCTCACTGTTGGATAGGTAAACAATGTTTGGGTATAAGTAATAGTGTCATTTGTTTCTTTCAGGAAAACAATACTTTCAGTATTGATCAATGGTAAGTGTAGGACTGTTCAGTCTTCAAAACCTTCCCTGGTATGTTATGTTTGTCCTAATCTAGTATGGGGGAAAAAAAGAGTAAGAGTCTATTTTCCACATTTCTTTTTTTCTGCTTGCTATCGTTTAAAAAGCAGCTTTGAACCTTGTTCATGGCTTCCCCAGATTTTGCTGTTAGCTGCCAAGTCCCTGTCAGATTGAAATTGAAACGGCAGAAAAAAGATTTTCAACATACTTTTTCTGCAATTTTTTTCTGTCTTTCACCTCTAATGAAATGACCTTTAACTGCCCCCTCATCCTACACTAAGCAATGCTGAGTTTTGTACCCTAAATTCCAACTACTTTATTGAATTAGCTACAAAATAGATATTTAGAAATGAAAACAAAACTAATTTAAAAGGTGTATATGAAGCTTTGCATTTGTTGTGTTTAGATGCGTTGCTGAACTTTTTACTTCAAAGACATAAATCTCTGCATTTGAGAGACCTTGCCTCTTACTCAGTGCTCATCCAAATATATATAATATTTTATTAGCACGGATCATTGTAAAACTAGCCTCGTTTAGATTTTATTCTATTTATATATAAATAGTTCTCAATTCATGCTTTAAATCTGTAGTCATTTGCTGTGAAATAATTGCCTTGTTATTGAAAAAATGAATTGACTTAGCTACTTCAGTGTTGGGCTCTTACATCCTAGTGGAGTATATATACAAATTTCCTATTGGAATATACAGTATGAGAAAGTCAGTCTTACCAGCTCATTCTATTTTTATACCTTATACAATGTTCAACACCTTACTCTTGATGAAATGTGCTTCAGTCCTTTGTTGCGTTACCTAATGTGCTAGTATTTCTTGCTACATTACCTTTTCCTCTATATGGTCTTTAATGGAAAAGATGCTCAGCAGCATAAATATATCTAAAGCTAACAGTAAAAAAATACTTAAATAAATAACAGATGCACAAGGGAGCTGTGGGATAAATATACAGGAGACACACAGTCATAATCACATGTCTGAACTACTAGACCCATTATCACCATGTATAAAAATACACACTAGTAATTATGTAGGTATCCCACATGCCCATATGATTCTGAACTGGGTCAAACTATCTCCAATGCTGCAAATATTTATAAAGAAACTATGATTTTGGAGAGATAATATCTGATAAATTGTGGTAGATCTATAAAGTGCATATATGTGAGAACATACATAGTACACAGCATTTTATGTGATTGTGAAGTTTGTTGAAGTAAATATTCAGCTGAACTGGTTATAGCCACCACACAGCAAAATTAGCCAAGATAATTTTGCTCCACCAATGCACCACAACCCTGATTCTTCAGACTACTGATATTACAGTCTGGACATCAAGAAAAAATTTTGACAAACTTAATGGTATTGTTTTTCATGTCAGTAAAGTCTAAAAGCTTACAGGATGTGATAGCAAACTTTTATTTTCCTTTTCTACTTGTACACCAAGTCAGGGTTTTTATCTCGGTTTAGATATGAAGAACAAAATATCACATAAGCCTGCTAAATGCTCTTGCTCAGTATCTTTTCCTAGATAGTGTTTAATTAATTAATTAATCGAATAAATAAAAGTAGAATATGTGCAACAATGGTGCACATTTTTGGAAAAACTAAATGCAAATCTCATTTATAGCTTAGTTTTGATATGCCTCTTCACTGATAAATCTATCACTGAGCCTCTACTTTTTTGCTTAGTGTTACATTTGACAGGTTTTCCTGGTTCACTGAATATTACTTTTTATTATTTTAGAATTTTCAAAGTTGTTTTACTTCTTGGGTTATGAAATATCTTTGTATTAAGCTCCAAAAATCAGTAATGAAAATCTAAATATTTTTTATCTAACAAATGACTTCTTGGATTGCCAAATGCTATTCACTTGGCAGAAGTCAGGCCATGAAGATGTGCTGGTTTTGGCTGGGGTAGAGTTACTTTTCTGCACAGTGCTGGTAGGGGGCTGTGTTGTGGGTTTGTGCTGAACACAGGCTGATAATTCAGAGCTGTTTTGCTTTTGCTGAGCAGGGCTTGCACTGAGCCAAGGCCCTTTCTGCTCCTTGTACGGCCACACTGGAGAGGGGGCTGGGGGTGCCTGGGAGACACAGCTGGGACAGGGGACCCCAAGTGACCACAGGGACATTCCAGACCACATGACATCATGCTCAGCATAGAAAGAGGGGAAAGAAGGAGGAAAGGGGGACAGTTGGAATCCCAGCATTCGTCTCCCCAAGTCACTGTGAGATGTGGTGCAGCCCAGGCTGTCCTGGAGGGGCTGAGCCTGCCCATGGGAACTGCTGCTTGTTTGGCTTTGTTTGTGTGCACAGCTTTTCCTTTACCTCCTGAATCGCCTTCATCTCAACCCATGAATTCTCTCATTTGTACCCTTCTGATTGACTCCTCCATCCCCACTGGTGAGGAGGCGAGCAAGCAGCTGTGTGGGGATGAGTTTCTGTCTTGGGTTACACGATGACTGAAGATTTGGGATTGGTTTTACCTTCCAGTGTGTATTTTTATTTGCTTGTTCTGCAGCCAGCACAGTGCTACTAATTGGTTAATTACTATTAATATATATACAAGACCTTGCAAATTAAATTTAGAACAACTTTTGATGTTCAGCAAAAACTGAGACACAGAAACTACCTTTATCTTTTTCTCCTTACTTTTGAGAATTTGGCTCTTACTGCTGCTTTGCTTCTGAAAGATTTTGAAGGCATGATTCCAAAAATCAAGTATGGAAAACACAAATATGTGTAAAAAAATAGAAGTGAAAACATGTACTTTTCATGGTGTAGGGAAAGTGCATGCAAGCATTACACTACACAATGTTCAGAAAATAAAAGCTGGATTATGTTAGTTTAATTTAATGAGGACCTCTGCACAGTAGGACTGCCCAAAGAGCAGTTCCAGGAAAAATTTTAAATGCCTTGTTCATACAGATAAGAAATGACAAGCATCTTGCATTTCAGATGTTGTCATAAATTCCTTCTGTACCTTGATTACCTGCTAAATTTTGCTGTCCCTATTTTCCTGGGGAAATGATAAAGAGGAATATACACAGATGGGGTGGCTTCCTGGCCTTCTAAAAATGGTCATCCTGCATGTTTAGAGTGTAGATAAATGTTGGATCTGAGTATAACCCTTGAGCAACACCAACTATTTTATTTAAAAACATAAAAAATGTTATTTGAATACAATGAGTGACACACTGTGTTTTTTCTAAATCTTTTCACAAATTTTGGTCTTTTCTATACCTCCTCAGAGGCAGCAGTGCCCATGGCCAGAAGCTGCAGCAGCTAGAAATAATTCTCTTTGTTTCTGTCACTTTTTAGAGATTAGAGGTCTTCAGAGATTTTCTTTAATTAACATGTACTAACAAATGCTTCTTAAGGAGATAAACAGTAAGTTAAAATTTTAGTTAGACAAATGCATATTAGCAAAATTTCTCACAAGATCCAGCTTACAGAGAGCCAAGATACAGGGAACTGTAGACAGGGCATAAGAAATGGGAATCAGGGTAGTGGAGTCCAGATTCTTCCTATGCCATTAACTCAAAGTGAGTGTCCTCAGATGTAGAACACATCACTTCTGCTTCCATGTGTGTATAAACAGTCTTGCTGGTAACTGGCTATTTCTATAAAGTGTTGTGATGAATACAGCTAATTACAAGTAATAACTAACTAATAGTAATGCTATTTGAAGAATCATATTATAATCTAAATATAACTTCTTTAAATCCTCTTATGTTAATATTGACAGGGTTGATAAGGCTAAACAGACATTTGAATAAATGGCTAGACATTTATTATTTACTGTTCTAAGATATATCATGTCAATGAGTGGCCTAATATTACTCCTAATATCCACACTCAGATGACTTGTGTATTAATAGCCATTTGGAACCTATACTTGGTGTCCATCAGAAAATAAAGTAACAATTTTTAGACTAGGAAATCTGAAAAAAAATTGGAAAACCAAGTTTCAGCTTAGAAAACAGAAACTTAGCATCTTGGAAATGATTTTTTTAAAAATGCATTCTAGTAGTCTTTTAAACTCTCTATTCCTGGTGTAGAACTACAGCTCTTCCAAAAGCAGTGCTTCAGATTCATTCCCATAACCACTGGCCTCAATACTCTGCATCCACCTGTGTCCTTCATTAGAGATTTCAGCAGCCTTTGCTGTCTTCCCAAATCAGATTGCTAACCTGTCCTACCTTCCAGCTGTTGTCTTTGACTACTGACTAGATGAAGCTTCTGCAGTTTGAGAGTAGTTCTGTTTGTGATAACTTTATCATCATCTAAAAGTGAGGAAGAAATAGCACAAGTGGAGCATTTTTTGCTTCTCATGCATCCTCCACCATGCTCAGAATCAGTGACACTGATGGTCACTGATGACACTGAGTCACCTCTCAAAGGTGAGAATAGTATAACTAATATAAAAATTAAGTAAATGTAAATTCCAGCCTGCATGCATTATTTGCTGCTCTAGTAAAGCATCTCAGAAGTTTTCCTGAAGATTAATCATGTATTTTACAGCAGTTGTGGTGCATGGACTTGAGGGCTGTTTCCTAAACTTGATGGCACAGCTGTGTTTCATACATAATGCCTAAAAAATATGGCCCTAAAAAAATTCTGAAAACAAAGAATGAAATTAAAGAGACTTTTATGGCTTTAGGTGGGAATTTTCTAGCTGTTTTATGACAGTAGTTCTTCTACACTAAAATGTCAGTTCAGCTGGTAATTGAACTTGCTATTTCTTCAAGCCTGGTTTGCATTTTCTTTTCCTGTTTTTAGGCTACTTGTACGTCATCTTCTTCTATGTATGTGGGTACACATGCTATGTATGTGGGCACTTTTTACTTTTCTCAGAACTGTCAAAACTTGAACTATCTGAACTGTGCAAATGTGAGAATACAATCTAGAAAAACGCTTTTCAATCATGTCTTTAAATATTACATGGCGATCAAGGAAATAATTTTTTGGTGTACTAATCTATTGACAAAAACAAGCAATAATTAGTTTGTTTCCTTCTCTGTTGCTAAAATCTAAACAGACCTATGGCTGGCTGATCAGATAGGGCTTGCTTGGAAAGCAACTAATGAACATAAGTATTTTTAATATTTGAATGAAACCAGGGTGATTATTATTTTTACTGTGGCAAAGAATTATAGTGGTACTACTTCTCTCCTGATATCTGAGTCAAAAAGGAATTAGCAATTAATAGAATGTTATTATTTTTAATGTTTACCTTAGTTACATTTCAGTTAGGTATTTTGAAATATATCTAATATGTAATTTCATTGTCTTGCCCTAACTCATAAATACCTTATCTCCTAGGAAGGCAAATTTCCCTTTGGCAGCACCTAATTACAATTACCCTAGGAATACCATGGAGGGTATTCAATGTCAAGGTAGTGAAATCGTTTCCTCTATACTTGGAAGTCAGAGAAAACAGCATCTTCTGCCCAGTATAGTGTGGCTGAAGTTTAGATTCATCCTCTGCCAGGAATCCAGTTGTGGAGTTTGAAAGATTTTTGATCTTTGATGTGATACTTAGATATTTTCTGTTATCCAGACCACAGCTTCCAGTTCATCCTAAGGAATTCTCCTTAGTATCTTTACATAAGATCTTTACATAAAGCCTCTGGGGCCAAATGGTTTAAAACAACATTGTTTTGTTTGTAGCCAAACCAAATGACCTTTCTTGAGGTAATAACCAAAAAGACAGTTATCTGCCTTGATCAAAGTGATCTTTCTCTAGTCTGTCTTCTTTGGAGGACTCTAACAAAATTTAAATAAGTCCGAAATCAATACTTGCTTTCATGAGTCTCCCACCTGTGACCAGGGACTCTGCTACTGAGGGATGTGAACTACCTGGAGCTCTGGTAAGTGAAAAACCACTTTCTCAAAGTGACCTTTAGGCTGACTCCTCATAGCAGAACAGACCATTTACATTTTCTACCTTTGCATTAAATTTACTCCTTCCCTGGCTGGCTTTGTGTGGGCTCCATCCACACCCTACTGACCAAGATCTTAAACTGGAAGAGTAAGTGTAGCAGCAAAAGATGTTCAAAATAATCTGCATTAACAAAGTAAGTTTTATATTTCATGCATATCTTTTATGGTTACAAAATCGGAAAAAAATTAAAAAAGGAGATCAGCTTTTTTTAAACAAAAACCTTCTGCTGTCAGCAGCTCAGGAGTCATTCAGGAACACTGTCAGAACACTGCATCTTGGCACCTCTACTTTAGGCAGAAAGTGCCAGGGCATAGGCATCTGAGAGAAATGTGAAGAGCATGCTTTTAAACCTTAAAAATTATCACTTCTAGGAATAGGTAAAATTTAGGACTAGAGCAGGAAGGATTGCAGCTTTTCTGAATGTATGCCCTTTGGAAACTCAAGCTATTATTTTCTAAAGGTTAAAGCATTTTTGACATACAACAGTTGCTTCATTCAGCAGCTTGCCCTACAGTGGCAAAATCTAGATGTGGATGATCTGTTTCTGGAAGTTTAAGGTCAAACTGGTCGTTTCAAAGTCTGAAGTGAAGATGACCATGAATATGCCATCCAGCAAGGAAAGCTTTAGCCAAATAGGTTGTGCTAGTGGCCAGACAACCTAGGCATGTTTCCAACTGAATGACTGTTCTCTGTGCTAAGGCAAAACACATGACCTCCTTTAGAAGCCTGAACTACAGAGCTCATTCATTTCCAAAACCTGAGGGCCATCATAACTACAGTGCTGATTTAGTTACTGGCCCTGAAGTAGAAAAACAAACAAAAGAAACCCCAACCCAAAACCACCAAACAAAAACCCTCAAGTTTTCCTACAGGAATATCATAAAGAACCACATAACAAAAACATTGGCAGAATTAAGTAGAGACAAGTAATGCTATGTATGGGTAATTGATGCTTAATCATGTGAAAATCTATATGCCATATGCATGAATTCCTCAAGAATTTATCTGGAGCACTGTTCTGAAAATGTTGCGTGTTTATATGAGTGCCAGAAGGAAACAGTATTTCATAAGTAATTATTGGAAAAGCTGAGACACAGTGAATGAATAGAACCTTTTAATAAAACTTCTTATTGATAGAGATGGTTTTATTCTATTTTTTTTTCAAATGCTAAGATCAGCTTTTCTTTAAAAATAATATAAAATATTGCTTCATAATAAGATGTCAGCCATAGTTTTACCTGCACTGTAATATGCTTCCTAATATTCCACAATTTCTGGCCATGCCTGGATATATTGAAGTGCCCTTAGCTTTGCCTCAGGGCCTTAGTACCTCCAGCTGTTATATTATTGGCTGATTTACTGGGAAAATAAAGAGTAAAAATACATAAATGAACATTTTTGTTGCTACCAAATCAGGAGAAAAGAGATTTTTTCTCTCTCTCTAAAGCAGCAGAGGCTCCTTTTATAAATGTGAACCATTTACAATCAGCAGCAGTCTTATGAGCTGGCAGTGTAGTGTAGACTGATTTTTTCCAGAATTACATTTAAAATACAGTAGTAACATAATTATTAAAATAAATTTATATCTTAAATAACCAAAATTAAATTCCATAACTGCAGTGCAAATTATTTAGGTGAATTAAACTCAGATGTCTCCACATGCTCAGTATTAAATTGCAGCAAATTTGAGCTGGGTCCAGGATGTGTGTTAAAAAAAAAAAAAAAAGAAAGAAACCCGTGACATCCCTCCATATCAAAATGTTTTGGTAATCACTCTGTTTAAATAGTAACATTTTATTTTTTTAAGCACTTAGATTCTTGATCTGAATCCATATTCATGGAGGTCTGCTGTAATCCACTTTACCACTTAATGTTGCAATTCAAATGTTCAGTAAGAAGCAAAGCCCTCCAGAATAAAGCATGAATATTACCGTGTGGGGGCTGTAAAGAGAAGACTATTAGAATATATCACCAACACACTAGGGGACCATTTAGTGCACTGCTCTAAATACATCATTTAATTACAATGGAGACATTACTTCATGTTTCTACTGATGTAAGTATTATTAGAATTCATGATATTCGCAGGCTACTGTGGGCCATTACATTGGCCATAAGCTATTCCATAAGATTTACTACTAAAGGCCCGCAAGGGTATTTGAGCATTCATGGATTCTGTGGCAGTAGGCTTTTATCTAAGACACATAAGTGAGGGACAACCGAGTTATTATCTCTAAGAAACATAGCTTAATATTTTGGATTCTAAAGGTTAAGGTACCATAAATCCTGAATTACTCTGAGATATCACATAAAAAGACATTTTTATTTTATTTTACTCTACTCTGCCTCTTAAAATATTTTATGATGGCAGTTTCTAGAGTTGTACCATGTTGTTTACATTCAGTCCCTGGATGCATCAAACCCACTGACACAGCATTTTCGTTAAACTGCTCTAATGGAGACAAAAAACATGCAGGGGATATTCCCCTCATTTCTGTTCTCTCATTCAGGGTGCTCCCAGTGTCTGTCACCCTGATTTGATGAGAGTCACCGCAGACTTCCCTATCCCATGGAGGGCCTTACTGGGAGCTAGTGGGCAGTGTCCGGCAGGTCCTACTGGAGGCAGTAGGACTACTGTGCATATGGAAAAGTAAATACAAATCTCTGGCATTTTGAAGCAGATAGCTTGAATGTTCAGAGATTAAATACTTCTGCTGAAGCTGGTACTGTTAAAAGTGTGACATTTTCTTCTGCAGATGATCTACGGACCTTTAACAGTGCATGATGTTAGCTGGGCGTTCAAATACTTTTCTTAATTATTACAGTAAACAAGCAGCTTGCATTTAACTCTGCTCCTCCAAAATAGTTTAGACTTCATATGTTATCATTCGGAGTCATTATCCAGTTTCTTTATTTTTGCATAAACATAGCTGTACCACATTCAAGCAAATAACACATGATGTATTATGAAGAAGGATGAGTCAGACTTTCAGGCAGACCACAGCAAGTGTCGCTGGCGCAGTGCAGATCCAGCAGTCGGGCCAGCTCCCTGCACCCTTGCAAGGGAGGTGGCATCCTCACGCTCCAGAAAAGAGTTGGAGCATGGCACTGCCTCTCCCATCAAGGAGCACAGTGTAAGTGGACAGGTCTATGATTTGCTATTTCAAACAGCAATTCTTTGGTATCAACCCAGAAAGTTTACCCAATTAGTCTGGTCTTGGTTTCATAACTGAATGTCACAATTTGATCTGTTGATTTTGGTGGATAATACTGGGTCAATTGTCCTTGAAGAATTTCTGTAACACTGAATAAAGCTCAAGAACATTTTCTGTAACAATTATATAACACCTGCACACAAATTATCTGAGAATTTGAGGAGAGTCAAAATTGTTTTAGGAAAGCTAGAAAATCAGAGATATCTGCTAGTAAATTCTCCAGGACAAGAACTATTCTTTTTCTACTAGTTCCAATTTTTTTGCCCTTCTACATTCTGCTTTTATCTTGGGCCCATTCATTGCTAGAGCTTAAGAAGCAATAATAGGGAAGAGGCAGTCCTTTGCAATTTTGCAGCTATCAGGACGGTTGACAAGAATTTTCCTTCCACAAAACAAAGAGGTACAGAAATATTTGTCTTGTGTAGCATGTACAGAAATGTTAAATAAACAACGAGTTTTTAATTAAAATATAAAATTTAGGCCTTACACTTGTTTTCTGATAGCTTTACTTAGTACAAACTAGTCATTCCACCTTAGTTTACTCTGTGTGTTTTAATGGCTGTCTTAAGGATATAAAGAGCTCTATTTGGTCAAAGAATCATTTTAGATGCAGAGAGTTGGTTGTACTTCTTAATAAAGAACTTTGAATCCAAAGTCTTATCTGTGTGTATCTGTGAAGCCAGAGACTCCACAGAAGTCTGTATTTTTTCTCAGACTGCTCTAGAACCAGCCCAGGGTTTGGGAGTAGTGGGCTGCCTGCACCATGCCAGAAGTATGTGAAGTGCCATAGAGCAATTGCTTGGGTTGCCTTTTGTTCCAGTCGTTGAGTCCGCTGAGGGCTGAAATTGATTTTCCTTATGTTAGCATGTGAAGGTCTGCCCCTTGACCCGCTGCTGGCGAGCGTGCAGGGCACACAGAGGCTGCAGCTTTGCAGGAGTAAGCAGCACTATGGCTCTTATCTCTGGTACATTCTTCTTCCAAAATTGTTCCCTGTGACTTTCCTTCCTACCATATTCTGCACTTTGCAGTGATGCTGAATTGTCCCATAAATATTTTGTATGTCTGAAACAATATTTTTTTTCTTCCAACAGCATATTTTTAAAGGTAGCAGAAGTGGTTGATCTGTATTCATGAACCAGATAATACTGTTGAGTGCAGTCAAGCACATTGCCAGCAATTGGTAGTATGGGCCATCTACTCTATGCCATTATTTCTGTGCAGCTTAATCCTGTATAAAACATTCTGCTCATATGTCACTTTTGCCAGTGGTGATGCAATGATATGTAAAACAGGGCAAAGTGAACAGAGAACACAATTTTAAAAACAAGCTCAGTGGTGTTCACAATATAACTATATTCAGAAATTTAAGAAATACATATTTTGCTAGATGAGTAAGTTCTTTTTGTCTCCTTTCCTCAAAAAAATAATTTCTTCCCTCCTCCTCAGTTTTAACTACTGTTAACTCCTCAGTTTTAACTACTCCTCAGCTGTAGTTAACTCATCCACTGCCTCAGCTTATGTCCTACTGCTGACCAGGAGACTAAAGCCACCAGAAATTATGTTGTCAGAGCTGTGATTAACCCAGCTGTCCAAAGTCATATTGGCTTGATGGGGTCTTTGAATGTAAATTTTCATACTCTGTATGAGATTTTTTTTTCTTTTAAATCTGAACATCCACGAAACATACATATACATCTAGACTGGAATATTAAAACATGCTCATGGCTTTTTACCTGTTAGGAAGAAAAGAGGGAGAATGTGTTAAATTAGGAAGAACAAGCCATGTTTCAATGCCTGCTCTCAGTAGGTGGCACTCTTTCCTCTGAGTATGTGCCGAGTGAAAACCTCAGCAAGTCTGTTCTCAAGGTTCTCAGTTTAACTTAGAAGCAAGAGTGGGGTCCGGCAGTTTCTCGTTGCTGAAAGCTCAGTGCACTTTTTGCAAGAGATGTGGTATTGCTTTCTTGTATCCTTGCAACTACCCATACTCTTGCAGCTATAATCTCTGTAGCTGCATTTCTCTGTAGTTTGAGATATTTGTTGCTCCTAGTAGTCCCTGCCATCACCCACAAAATAGAATTGACATGATGTATGTCTGCTTTGAATGACTGACAAGGTTCTCACCAGAGATGGTTCCATGTCATTAATTAGTGAAGTTATTTTCTAATCATCTACAGACTGTAAAATATTTTTGGTCTTTGAGAGGCTTACAGATATCTCACATCTATAAGATTTCATTTCTTTTAGTTGTTCTTATTTTCTAACAGTGGGGTAATGAAGAAGTAGTGCTTTCCCATTTTGGAGGTTTAAATGGACTTGTAACTAAAATAAAGGAAAAAAGTGTATGTCTATATTTATTGATAATATTTTGAATTCTTTTTTCTTTGCTGTGTGTAGGGTTGTCATTGGTATTCTTATTCAGAACTATTCACAGGGAGAAAAATTTCATTGCAAACCAGAGGCAAGAAAGAAGAAAAACTGAGGGTGAGGAGGGGAAGAGGGAAAGAGTAAAAAAGAGTGCAAGAACTTAGTGCCACTTCTTAATGCATCTTAAATAGAAATTAAATGCTTTTCAATAAAGAGGGCATCATGTGGTCTTTACCTGCCATCTCTTGCACAAGTGCAGTTCTAAGTTAGAGTAATCGGAACTCCACCCCTCTGTGTGACAGATGTAGATATTTTCAGAATTTAGAGCTCAGTAACGCAAAAACCTTTGGACTGTAGTTTGGAAATATTTTACTCCAAGAGGCTTGCCTTTCAGTTTGTTAAAATAATCAGAATAATCATGGCAACTGGATTACTTTAAAATAATTATTGGAAATGCAACAACTTGGCTGTAATTGTGCTTTGTTTCCTCTGTTAAATTTTTCTGCTGGCTAAGGTACCAAAGTAAAAAAGAGATTGGGAAAGTTAAGATTTTCTAGTGGTGAGGAGGAAGCAGAGAAGCAGTTAAAAAAAATATATATCTTTACACGGGGTGGGAGAATGAGGAAGACCACACTGAAGCAAATCATTGTTCTGAAAACAGAGACCAGTAATCACTGAGAGCCAAGGGGATAGCTTTTCCTCTCCTTTGGAAGACACTCTTTTCTCTATAGGGACTTCTGGAAAGAAAGCATTTAGGAAATTGTCAAAGCAGGGATCTTTAACATTTGGAAAAGAAATGACAGTTTTGGCTGCACTGTCTCTGTTCTGTGCTGACTGCTTGTATACTTTCCTCACCCACCTCTCTTCCAGTATACAATGCTTTCACTTCGTGTCCTATCATACATCCTTCTGAGCTTTTTGCAGTATTTGTTACTCTCCTCCTGCATTTGAAAGTGTCTCCTTTTCCAAAAAAATCTTATGCCTTTGGTCACTCTTACTCTTTCCCCTGTTTGTTTTTTCCCCCCTGCCATTACTTCCTGTCCTGTGCAGGAAGTCACTGGTGTGCAGTCTCCCTGGCTCATTCTTTTGGTGTTCTCCAAGCCATTTTCTGAAAAGTAGTAATGTTATGTACCTGCCTGAATAGGTGAGTTAAGTAAGTTTTTCTTCAAGTAATCTCTAAAAGGTTGGTATGGACTGGAATATACTTGGAATAGGTTACCCCTTCTGAATATTTGTATTAAATAGATGGTGAGAGCAAAGAACCCCTAGACTCTGTATCATTGCTGGGACAGGTAGGTTAAGCCACAGCATAGACCTACCTTTTATTTGAAAGCCAAGAGAGATGCTAACTTGGTGGTACAGATGTGATTCTCTAATGCCATGCTGGGAAGAGAAAGTGGAATGGTTTAAGGGCCTTGATAGATGCCTGTATTTTCTGAGTTTATTTTTCCCAAAACATGAGGCTAATTTCCTTTCTCTTTAAGTAGAGTCTAAGAGACTCCTAAACTTAAATGTGGACTCTTACCAGCCATGGTGTCTTCTGTTTATGTAGGTATGAAGTAAATTTGAAAATGCAAAAGGATTAGCTGACTAGGCTTTTTGTAGTACCTCTGTGTTCATAGAATCATGATTAAAGAGATGTAGAGAGTTCTCCTAGTATTACTTTAACTTAGGAATGGAATTGTAGCTTAGGGGAAACAGAGTATTGACCTTGCATCTGTGATGGGGAAAGTGCAGCTCATCAGGATTCAGGTTTTGCTCCTCCCTCCTTTCTTGCTCTCCCTCTCTCCCTCTCTCCCTCCCTCCCTCCCTCCCTCCCTCTCTCTCTCCCTCCCTCCCTTCCTCTCTCTCTCCCTTTCTCTCTCCCTCTCTCTCTCTCAGTTTGATTTTCTTTTAATTCTCTTTAGGTGATTTATATCACATAGCCATAAATACTGTGTCATCTGTCTCTAGACAGATTATTATGTTTAGTATGTAAAAATGAACATAGAAAATTCTACCTCACATTACAATCAATAATTTTAGCAATATAAAAGATATCCAAGAAATTAATTTTTTAAACTTCTGTAATACTTTTAAAATATTTTTTCTGTATTCATCACATACAAAAGACCCAACAAACTGTAAGCAAGAATGTGAAATCACTGTGTTTGAGAGCCCAGCTTTACAGTTGATCTACACTACTGGAGGTAGTTGTACCCTTTACACTTGTAGGCAATTCATAATGGGTACCAACATGCAGAATAATTATATACAACAGAAATGGTACAGCATGAAAAGAATGCCATGCAGGATAAACCTCATTTAAAGGAAAAGGAAAAAGCACCACTCCAGTCATTCCTTGGCCATGAATTTTTGCATGGAGTGACTTTTTTTAAATTTAATAAGCATAAATAATAGAATTTAATATAAATAAAAATTCTTAGACAATGTCAGATGACATCAATCCATTTATTACTAGGTAATTATACCAATTTAAATCAGCTGAGAACTATCACCAAATGAAAAAGCAAGTTCACAGTTAGAACAGTGAATTGAATTTTGTTAACCATAATATTTTTGGCAGAATTATGCACCTGACAAACTTAAAACCAGCACTCTTTTATTTTCATTTATTTTCATTTTTATTTCCTTGATACATCCAGTCTTATTTCAGATTTCTGGTTCTTGAAGAAGCAAAAGTATAAACCACATAATATATATTCTATTCCCCATAGAGCATAGATCTGGCCTTTGGGGGACAGATTAAACAGTACTTTCAAATTAAGCACCAAGCAAAATGTCCACAGATATTCTGGTGCATCCTGTTATTTAGAACAGTTGCCTCTTTTCCTACTGCAAAAGCCCAGCTTTACAAGCCTGCCCTCAATAAATTAAAGGGAAAAAAATCCCTTTCTTCAGATGTCATTCCTCAGTATGCACTCATTTCTCCAAGGCTTAAGATCTAAAATTCCTGTAACAATTTGGCCTGGAAAGATGAATAGCTTTTAAAACATTGTGTTGATTGTATTAATTGGGAAGGGAGTAATGGGTTTAGAATAACTGGAACAGTTTTTAAACAGCTTGATTACAAGGATTATCACACACACATTGAGACAGACAAATCTAGGGAAATGAGAATAATTCCTGGTTTTCCTGGGCATATATTTAAAGTAGAGAAATGTAGAACTAAAAGCAAATAGCAAAACCTGTTTTAATCAAAGTAGTCTAGCAAGAAACAATCAATTAAAGAACAGTCTGATTCTCTGTGACATCAATGTATGAAAATCTGTTAGACGCCAGATTGTGTCTCAAGACACATATGATGAACTGAACAAAATGACCTGCTAATAGCTTTTACGGGTAATAAATGCATCATGTTATTGGTAATTCTGCAGATGGTAAATCAAGCTAATATCCAGGCTGAAACAAGCTACTTGTTAAATATACTTCAAAAATGTTCCTCCTTGTTATTCCATAATTGTGTCACACAGAAAAATAAGATGATTACTACTTACATTTAGGCATTTTAAATTAAGATGTGTTTCAACATGCAGACATTTTAATTTTCAAATTCTTTAGAGAGAACATTTTTCTAACTGATCTGAGCTTTTGAAGCACAGCATTTGTATTTAGATTAGCAGCTCTGTATAAATTGTTTCATAGAAATGTTTTGTTTTACTGTTCATGATGTATTTTGAAAGAGATTTCACAATGTCCAATGTTAAGCTGAAGCAGCTATTCAGAATGCAGGATTTTCAGTTGCACAGATGTAAACCCCATTTCCAGATGGGGATTTTTTGATTTCTAGATTCCAAGATGCTGTAAAAATGCAGTTAATCCGTCTGTAGCAAAACAAAACTTCAGATGTATAGACACCAGTTCTAATTTTGTAATATATATGAAATTATTTAGTTTATATACCCAAATACTAATTATGTAAATTATGTACCAAATTCCATGTATATCCAAGGCAGAAAAATTATCAAATCATTGGCTTAAAAATATTTGTATAAGATAGATAAACCCCAAAATCTCACTCAAAAAGGGAAAGTGAAAGAAAATAAGTAAACTTAAAAAGCCCTATTTCATTTCTTTATGAAAATTCAAGGATTTTACTGAATTGAGGAGTCTTTAATTTTTATATTGTTCCCCATCAGCTTTTAATAATAAAAAAGTAAATTAATTTTCCAGGTAGGAATTATTTACCGCAGAAAAGCATCTACCAGCAATAATAAATTTTTGTGGCTACCCAATTCAGTACTTATCTGCAACAATTCAAATGTATATTCAATGCTCAATTATTATAATATCTGTTAAAAAGTGTTTTTGACAGGCTAATTCATCAGGGAACCAGAAAATGATTGGAAAACTTCAATAAATTTTGAAGGCATCACTCTAACATGTTATATACTGCAAAACCATATGGGCAGCCAAGAGTCACAGGTAGCAAAAAGCAACTGTGATGAGGCAACAAAATCACAAATATTTGAATCGGGGAATCTTTTGAACACACTGCTTTTCCCAGATTCTTGTGAAAACAGGGTGGCCTTGACCCTATCTCAGTGCTTTAGTTCTTCTTCTACATTTCTGCATCAGATCTAGTCACATAAATAACATCTTTTGTTACTAGCCGCTTACTATATTTGTTCTAGCTACTCCCCTCACTACACCCCACTTGAACTAATATGTGTAGCTAGAGTTTATAATGGCTCTTCTCCACAATCTACTATTGCCATCAAACCCATAGAGCTCTTGATAAATGCTCAATATTAACAGCATTGAGGCTTTTTTTAGACTTCAGAACTATTTTGCTCAGTGCATTTATGATCTGTTGTGATCATTTTCAGAGAATACAGAATTCAAGTTATCAGTGGAGAACCTGGAGGAAAGAGATTTGTTAAATCTCTTTGTGCTGTTAGGATACTCAACACCTTTTCCCATGATGGGAGAAGGATTGTAGCTTGAAGGGAAGGAGAGACAACAATGGGATGTTCTGGCAGTGCCACTGCAAATGTAGTTTCTGGCAAAAAACCCAGCAAATACTGGTAAACCAATATAGTCTCAATCCTGTACTGTGAGGGCCATGCTCAGGCACCTTTGCTCACATTGATTGAAGTGTCTCTTAAGTTCACTCAAAGGTGGCAGAACACTACTTTCAAAGCACACAGAAAGAAGTATTCATTTCATCAAATGACTGTAACTTTGTCCAGTTGTGGAAAAGGCAAAACATCATTTGAATTTTCTGATTTTGGTTGAATTGTAATTATATAAAGCCACAGATAAAAGATTAAATGAGGTATTAATCAAATTATCAGGACTCAAATTTAGGTCAATGCTCTTTAATATTTTTATAAATTTTCTGGATTCAGGAGTCAAATGCACATAAAAAAAGTTTTCCTATAGTACCAAACTAGGATGTGCCATGGTCTTTCTTGAGAGTAGAGAGGCCTTACAGAGAGATCTGGGTAGACTAGAGAGCTGAGCAATCACTCACCATAAGAAAATTAACTAGAGCAAGTGGGCATATCTCCACCTGGGATGGGGAAATCCTGTTTATATACATAAATATAGGGATGAGAGGCTGGAGAGCTGTCCTGCAAAAAGAGACCTGCAGTTTGGGTTGATGGCAAGTTGATAGGAGTCAACAGTGTGCCTTGGCAGCCAAAAGGGCCAACTGCCCTGGGGGCCATCAGGCACAGCATTGCGAGCCAGGCAAGGGATGGGGTTGTCCCACTCTGCTCTGCAATGCTGTAGCCCCACCTCGAGCCCTGTGTGCAGTTTTGGGTGCCACAGAAAAGACATCAAACTATTAGAGCATGTCCAGAGGAGGGTGACCAAGATGATGAAAAGTTTTGAAGACAAGAATTAGGAGGAGCAGCTGAGGTCACTTGTTTGTTAGGCCTGGAAAAGAGAAGGCTCAGGGGTGACCTCATCGCAGTTGAGGATTCCCTCAAGGGTGGCGGTGGATGGGGAGGTGCTGCTCTCCTCTCTGGTGAGCAGCAACAGGACACGAGGCAACAGAATGAAGCCACATCAGGGGAAACTCAGGTTGGACATTAGGAAAGGGTCCTTCACTGAGCCCGTTGTTGGTCACTGGAACAGGCTCTCCAGGGAAGCCATCATGGCACCGAGCCTCTGAGAATTCGAAGAGTGTCTGGACAATGCTCTTATTTCTGTGGTTTAGGTTTAGGTAGTTCTGCAAGGAGCAGGGAGTTGGACTCAATGATCCTTATGGGTTCCTTCCACCTTGAGATATTCTAGGATTCAAAATAGCTAATTATTTAAGGAAATTGGGATCTCCTTGAACAAAGATTACTTCCAGAACACAAATAATTCATTATGAGATATTGTCAAGTTTGTCCCTCAATACAGTGTGACTGTGAGAAATCATCTTGTGTTTCTGTATATGCTCTCTTATGACTTATTTTTAAAGGTTTTTTTTTTAATGTTTAGGTGAAAACATATTTACTGTATATACAAGACAAGCCAACAGAATAGTATTACTGTTGTAAGTCCTTCTAGCCAATTCATTGAAAAGCTTCTTCTGATGTTGAAGAAGACTATTTTCTTGGTGAACAAGTAAAAAATGGAGACATTCCATGAGTACCTCTGTTTCCATCCTTCCTCTCTCATTCACCATCTGCTTGTTTCAAACAGGCCAGAAATTCTGCTTTATATTTCCAATGAAACTGTTTTGTATATTAAAATGGTATTAATTGAATATAAAATTATAATGATGAAGTCAAGAGTTACTGGGCTAGTGTTTCCCCTCAGTCATAAAAATTGTATGACAATTTCTTCTTGAGATTCACTTAGTACCAGCTTGGAAAGGGTTTTGGCTCTCAGCAAAATATTTCTTGTTGATGGCCACATCATCATTATCCCTTTGACTCCTGACACAGTGCCCACTCCAGGGTTGTTTTATTATGGTAAGTACTGAAAAAAAATCCAGAGCAGGCAGTGTGGTGAAGACAGTGGTTTTTAGCAGAAGTCCTCTCTCCATCATTTTTATTCTGTATAATGTAGTAGTTGCCAGAGGCACTGTGCAAACTTACAAATTTACTGTTGCTGCCCCAAACAGTTAAAAAGAGTGTTAACAGTTAGCATGGAAAGATCTGCCCTTCCATTTTGCCTGAAAAAGGTAGAGTAACCTCTATGAAGCAGTTTCTAACCCAGAGTTAGTTCTCTCTGATTGGAGAATATGTGTAGTGAGAAAAGATACATGAGAAAGGGGTAGCCAAGAGATGACTGGGATGTTGCCTGTAGCAGGATTTGGTTCTGTTCTGTTTTTCCCATTTCTGTTCCATTAGCATAGTCATACAAAAGTTTTTAGAGGCACCCTTATTTTATAAATTGCTTTTTCTTCCAGCCACCCACCACTTTGGGAAGGGTAGGTGACCCTGGCAGATTATTTTTCCAAATCGTTATCAGTTTTGTTTCTTCAAAAGCAAGAAAACAAAATATTTTGCTCCTTTTTCTTTTAAAAAAACTGAATAATTTTTTTCTGCAATAATAATTCTCAAATAATTATTTTTATGTGTTTAAAAGCAAGAATCAGTTTTGGGTGCCACAAGCCATAGCTTTTACAGTCACAGTGATGGTTGATATTCTGGATACTCTGTAAGTTAATAGCTTAGGAACAACTCAAGGAACTTAGCATTAAAGCTTCTGTTTTCTCTCTGGATGATCAGAAGAGGGAAATCAAGTGCTGTACATGTTGAGAAATTATATTTTTTATACTAAAATTTATTTAAAATTAAGTCTATCATATGAGTTTAAATATTGCTCTAAATTCTAAAATATAATCTCTTGGTAGATATTTAGTGCAAATTGAAAAAGCTTAAATGGCTTAAAAATGGCTTTGAAGCATTATGTGGAAGCAGAGATCATTTATAAATGATGGGACATTAATGGCTTCCTTCTACATTTAGCATAAGACTTTGAAGATGAAATGGAAGTGTCTCACTGCAGAAATTCACAACATATATGTATCTCTAAACGTTTATTTAGTTTAAGTATTTGTTTTGAGATTCCTTATGCTTGTGTAATAATTTGAAATTCAGAATAGAAAATTTATTATGATAGAAACTTTGCTATCTAGGGCAGAACCCTTTCCATTTTTTTTAGGTTTTATTTTATTGTAGACATATTGGCTAAATTACTGGCTTGTTATTTGCTCTCTTTTCTGACATTGTGTAATCCATCTGGCTTTGAGGAAAAACAATGTCAGTTCACAAATGAAATAGCTTTAAATTTAAGAGGAAGAGATATCTTATAGGTGTACAATTCCAGCTGAAATCCTGTGGTGTAGGATCTTAAGTACCTGACTCCCATGCCTGTGTCAAGGAGAGCAGAAAGGGCTAAAAATTATGTACGATTGCCTTAAACCTGTAATAAGTCACGATTTTAAATGATTCCATTATGGAGGAGTTATACTATGAGCCCATAGTATTTTGCTCCTGGCAGAGTTGTATGGAGTCGTTCGTGTTTAATAAGAATGTGGACAGCAAACTAGATAGGTTTAAAAAATACATAAATTTATTCATTTTTCTCAATGAACATATGAAAGTTTGTC
Source organism: Vidua macroura (assembly GCF_024509145.1). Lineage (NCBI taxonomy): Eukaryota > Metazoa > Chordata > Aves > Passeriformes > Viduidae > Vidua > Vidua macroura. Next base: position 23,059,780 of record NC_071577.1, read on the forward strand.
AGTGTACCTTTTTGTACCAAAAAAAAAAGAGGAAAAAAATTTAAAAGAGGGGGAAAAAGAGAGAGAGGGATTTTGAATTAGCAATCTTCAGTGTTATCTTGTCCAGTCTAGACTGAAAGGTGATATCCATAGATTTCATAGACTGGTACAGTACAGCTCACTTCTGTTGATAAAAGGGAGTTGGTCAAAATATTTGACTAAAGCAATTGTAAATTCTTACAAATTCTAGGTAATATTTATTTTAAAGTTAATTTAACATTTCTGATAAGTGACATATACTGTTTGATGCTGGGGAAAATTGCTCATTTTGAAGCAGAGATTTTCCAAGATGATTAAGGTGTTGTTTCTGTATAACTAAAGACCATACCAAAATTTAAGAAAGGATTCTTGTCGCTAGGGGATGTCCATGAATCAAACCTGACAGTAAAAAAAAAAAAAACAAAACAACAAAAATCAAAAAACTAAATCGTGCTTAGGAGTCAGCCATCTAGAAGTTCAAACTGCTTTTAAATGCCCCTACAATTTTCCTCCAATCAATGACTGTAGGCAAGAAATAGAAGGCATAAAATGAGGAATATTGGACCTAAATTTGCTTTTTTCAAATCCATTTTAGTACATGGTTCAGAAAAATGCTCAAAAGCATGCCTGACTTTAAGCAGGCAAGTCATCCTTTATTTCTCAGAGATTATATACATCTTGAAGATTACATTAAGTGTATTTTGCTGAATGAAGATGTACAGGAAAAAGAAAATAAAATGTTGGAGTCCAGGAGCAAATAGTACACCTAAAATCATCAACTAGTAGTCAGGTGTTACCTGCTTAAATTTATTTTTCACACTTTATAAAATATTTTGCAAAAACAGTTAAGGTGAGGTCAAAGGAAATAAGGAATTGGTGGGAACAGGGATGTATACAGCTTAAAAGCCAAGGTTAGTGTTAAACTTCACTGACAAATTTGACCTTTTAAGTAGCACAATTGGACGTAAGGTTAACCATTCCTTTTTCCCATCTTTGTCCAGCTGAAATGGCATTCCCCACGAGCACAGCAAAACAGAACTGCAGAAATTAGCAAGCAAGTTAATTTTAGTACAAATTCCTAGACAATCCCCAGACACTCACCAGTAAACACAATGTAAGGAGGGTTAGAACATGGCCCAAGGAAAGGGTTTTTTCCTCTTCTTATGCCTGAGGTTATTTTGCTAGGAAATACATCTTTCAGTATACTGTAATTGAAACTACTCTCATGCTCTGTTTTGGCCTTCTGATAAGCACAAAGTGTTACCTTGTAGACCTGGCAGACTGACTCTGCCCTGTCCCCCCGTAATTCACAATTTGCAGTGTCCATAGAGAGACAAACTCAACCTCCTACTCCCCAGGCTTAGAAATGAAAGTTTTTTCCAACCATTTCTACTTTCTGTTGTTGCAAATAGTTAACAAACGCCTAATGACAAAGCAAAAGAGACAAATGAAATATTCTTCTTTGTAGTCTGCTAGGATGTTGATTCTATGTCTTTGACAGCATTTTTAAGAAAGTCAGTACTCCCTTTCTTGTTGTAGCCTTTTTGTTCAACAACAACAAAAATCATTTGGAAACAGACATTGTCGAGCTCCTTAGAGCAGCTTTAGAAAACACTCACAGAAACAAAATCCCATCCCACACTGAATGTCTCTTTTTTAGCCAATGCTGAATGTTATTCTCCACCAATAACCCATATTCCCAAACTAACCCAGCTCTTGCTGCTTTATCGTAAGTCTTGCACTATTTAATGCTGTACTTGAAGCACCAGCTGCTGGACACAAGTGATAACAAGAGACTCTCACCTTTCATTTTAAAATGTGCATGTTTCTAGCTTTCATAGCTGTGGAGAACAGCTTGAAAATATCATCCAAGAATAACTAAAAATTCAGAAAAAGAGAAAAAATACCATTTTGTGCAAATCTTCTTTTTAGTCTCAGGACTGGCACTATTGAAAAACTAAAATTGCAATAAATAAACAAAGACTAAAGATTCTGTTTAAAGATTCTGTTTACCTGGAAGGTGAAAACACACAAAAAGATTGTAGAGTCGAAATATTTTTTCAGGTCTATTACAGATTATCCTTTTTTGACAGACAGAAGTCCCAGGATTATTAAAAATATATAGTGACAAGACACAAAATTATTGCTAGTATCAATGCAAAACCACTTACACTACTCAAAACATGACTCTTCTATCTAACAAATAATGTTGTGCAGTAGAGGACATTGTGAAGTTCTTACCATGGAAAACAGCTTTGTGTAGTGGCCTACTGTTCTTAATTACACAACAAAGCATCGTGTTTCTCCCATGCTAAAAGCAAAATGAGAGTATAACTGCTTAGGTAAGCTTAATTAGGCTCCAGCACTAATGCTAACTTCTGTCTTTGAATAATTCCAACTCCAATGCTAATTCAAAACCCATGAAATTATAGCAGTAAAACAACTTCACATCTACCTTACCTAGTATGTGAGATGCATTTAAGAAAGTGCTCTATATACTCTGAAACAATCTTGGGCTGTTTTGGGTTTTTTTATTTTATTTGAAACTGAAGCAATTTCATCAAGAATAACTCACCTTCCAAGGGGAAAAGAGGAGAATTATGATAACTTGCATGCCTTTGGAAGAGCTTTACCTGCTGTGATAAGCCTATTTGACTACATGGCTGCAAGAACAGTGACTTTTTGACATCAATTCCCATAAGGATATCTCTTCCAAAGCTTTGGTTTTCTTTACAATTTAATTCAGTTGCCCTGTAGTGGAACCCCTGATGTCTGGATATTGCCTCTGCAGCTTTCCCTCTCATGGTCCAGGTTTTCTTCCCCACATGACCATTGTTCAACCTGATATGGCACTGCTAATGTTGGTCGATGAATGATAATTCTGCTGGGAAAAGCAACAGAATAATATTAGATTACTAAAGCTTGTTGACATATTTCAACTTCTAGAATGTGAAAAAAAATTCCAACAAGAACAGTTCAGTAAACTTATACTAAAAACTACTAAGCCCTGTTTAAATAATGTATGCAAGTGTTAGACTCCAGATGTACAAATAGGTCAGATATTCTTCAGTTCTTTTCTTTTCAGACAACACAAAGTTCAGATTTGCTGGATGGGCTCGGACTTCTTTTTCTAGGTGGTTACCTTTGTTTTGTTTTTTTTTTACTGGTAGTATACATGAGAGATCTTCAAATAAGCACACACTTTACAGTTTAAGTTTTAATATTCCCTTAATCTTTAAGAGCCAGATTTATTTAGACTGAGAAATATACTCCAAAAGTAGTATTGAAATCAGAGTATCAAAAGAACAACGATCATATATATATATTTGATATTTACTTATCATGGGTTGAGGAGCTACAGATACCTTAAGCTGAGCCAAGAGCCTCTATCAGTTGCAATTTCTGATGCTGAAGAATTTCCTATCTATGACTAGGTAGGGTGAAATCAACTGAAATTGTAGTCAGTAGGAATACCTCCTAGCATAATATATTACTTGACATGAATAATGGTGGCAAAATACACCCCTATGGGGATTGCACAACTACAGATTGGTACATTAAGTTGAAATACTCCCCTGTAGTATTTCCTGATCCAGACTTGTCAGTGTACTCAGAGCCTGATCTGAGTTATTCCTTGTATTGACTCCTGGGCACTGTTTTTGTTATGGGGGATTTGTGTTGGTTGGTTGGTCTGGTTTTGGAATTTTTGGTGTTTTTCTTTTTTTCCCTTTGTTTTGTTTTGAGTACTTCATGTAATATTCTATGAGGTTATTCACCTGGAGTCTAAGTCACACATCAAATTCCTTTTGAAAGAAGAAATCTTCTGTAAAGAACCTGTGTAGCTTAGCCCTGTAGAAAAAGGAAAAAAAATAATCAAATTTATGAGGGGTTTAATAACACTGATATGTTCCGAAGAGAAGCAGCCATACCCTGGTTATTCCATGGTATCTTAGAAGATGATGGATGGGAATTGAAGAAATATGGTAAGTTGTAGTATTCCTCTCAGATATTGGAGAGGAATAGAAACATCTTGCTACTCTACCATTGGAAAGTGATCAAATATTTATCCATGGGAAAAGATTTCTTGGCATTGCATTAATACTGTAGGAAAATTGCCGTCTGTTCAGTACATACTGGGAAAGAGTTTTGTTGGTAGAACAGACTGATACATGCATCCTAATTTCATTGCCATACAACTTTTTCCACAAACTGTGAAAAGGATTATTTGGAACTCAGAGCAAATTGCAGTCCCATTCCTATGATGTTTTGTTTCAAGAAAGGTGCTATAGAAAGAATGAGCAACAATAGAATATCTGTTCCAAATTTAGGTGATGGAGCGATAGTTCCTAGCACAGCATACCAAAAATTACACAGGGACAGTTTCATGAAGATGACAGAGACAAGAAAAAACTTCAATACTTTTTTAGACCAGGCATAATCAGGCAAGAGAAAAAAAGTTACATAAATCCATCCCATGCGTGCCAGAGTGTGTCAGCTTCTAGGAAAAGGGAAATACCCTATTCTACCCAAGGATCATAGTCTAAAAAGTGATTTATATGTTATGTATTGCTCTTCCAGTTGTAAACGCAACATCATTTTCTACAAAATTTATGTAACATATATTTGAGAGAATTAATTAAACAGTGTTTCACAACTGCTCTTAAATGTTTCTTATTTTCAGTGGGATAAAATCTCAAGTATCATTTCAATGTCATACAAGTTTATTTTGTTTGGAATATATTGTTCTAGCAAACTGAATAATATCCTGTTGAGTTAGTGGGGGGAATTCAGTTTTTCTGCAGCTCAGTACTCCTGCGTTGTCTTATTCTAAAGAGAATACATAATACTGATTTTTTTTTGGGGATTCTACTACTATTGATAGCATCAGAATAAACATCAACACTTAGTCTTCATGTATTCGTCCTAAAATGCTTCTTAATGCTAACATGATTTTTCCCTTGTAACCTTTGGTTTATTTTGTTTTTCTCTATATATCTTATACCCTCTACTTTGTTGTTTGTTTTGCCAAAGAAGGCCTCAGTGTGATTTGGGACTGTGTATTTGCATCACTCATACATTAGGTGCTTAAGTTCTTTCTTAAGTAGCTTTTTGCTGTCTTGCTTTTAAGTGTTCTGCACTTTCTATTTGTTAGGTTTTATTTTACCATTATAGAAATTAATGAGTTTTTGTGAGATTTAAAGATCTGCAGAGAAGAAAAACTATAGACTGTAGATCTGAAGTTCATAATTAGTAGTTTAAATTCTCAAAGAGTTTAATCACTACCGGAACTTAACCAAGTAACAGTAACACAGATAAACTTGCATTTATCCAATGTCCTTGCTCCTTCCCCCATAGAGATGGGTTCCTCAGAAGCAAAGGAAAACTAGATGGAAAGTAGCAAGTTTGAAGCCTTGAGTGTGTCATTAATTTGGGTATATGCTTGGGACCAGTATGCTTTAAGCAATTGGCAGTTCTTCAGGTGATACTGATGATGCACCCAGGTACCTTAAAACTGTTGCAGTTCTAATCTCATTTTCAGAGATGCAAGTGCTCTGAGGAGCAAGGTAGGAAGTTATAAAGGACAGCTATTAAAATAAGATTTTACATAATAATATTTTTATCATTATCATAATCAATGTATTTTTTATTACAGAAAGAAAATGTTAAAAATATATATTTTGGATTAGTTAATTTCTAACTTTATATTCTACAGTATGGTCAATGGCCAAAAAGTCCCCCACAGCCCCCCAATGTACTTTATTTCACATCAACCATTTGTCAGAGTTTATGTTGAAACATTATATCCTATATCAGAACTGTCTCTTGAGAATAATTGTTTGCTTTGGGGTCTTCCAACAGTAATTCCAGTATCTCCACAGGCAAGGTTATTTAAAGAAAGACCTGAGAATCATTTGGTCACTGCTGAAGCACCTGTAGCACCACTGCAGGGATGGACAGTGCTAGAATCAGCAGCTACTTCAGGAATCAGTAAATAAAACCCAGTAATATTCATAGTAGTTTTCTATCAGTAGTAATTTTATACAATATGAAGTAGCTAGTACTTTTTGGTGAGTAATTTAATTATTAATGCTTTCTGAAATATAGATATTAGAGATACACAAACACCAAGAGCAAGCTGCTAAACCATTCAGAAAATGAGTGCAGACATAGCTATTTTTAGGGAACAAGATGCTGCAATGCATGAGAACAGCATTTTGTAACATCAAATTCAGAGTATGTGTGTGTTTCAGTGGAATAATGAAAAAAAAAAAATCATGCAAAATTCTAAGAAACACAATGGAAATATTTCTGGACAGTTAAAACCAAAATATATCCTTGGGTGTAAGCATGAAGTCTTCCAGTATCTAGAAGCTGTATTCTGGATCTGAAGATTCTGCCTGTGCTTACTGAGTGAAATATTAAGTGAATGTTTGATCAATCCATGAGCGGATACAGCACAACATGTACTCAGTACAGCTGTGCCTCCAATGACAAGATTAATTTTTATGACAATTTTAGAAGAGGAAGTTTGACTGATAGTAAAACTTGGAACTATTTCTGGTTAATCTCTTCAAGACAAATTAAAATGGATTAATTCAATGTGCTATATTAGAAATGGATGTTCTTCAACAGGGCTGTCCGTATCAGATGATAAAGAAAGTAATCAAAACTGTTTAAGAAAACTGGTTTAAACTGCTTGTTTGTCATGTTGATAGAATGAGTCTGGATCTTTTGTTCTTGTCCTATTTCATGTGGATATCACTCATTTGTTATCCATGGAGTCTGAATTACATTATATTATGTAATTCAGTTGGAACTGAGTTAGTTGAAATGCCTGTGTTAAGAAGGATTTTACCTTGTAAAATGTGGGATTCAAACAATGGAAGTGCACACGTTTAGAGGCTTTGTTTTCCAGCTGTCTCAAAACAAAGCAGAAGACTTGCCAATTAAAAGTTTTCCAATGCAATATGTGATGATACATCTTGTAAATCATGGACTGGAGTTCGTGCCAGAATAAAGCAGGAAGGTCAGATGGAATGACTAAACCATTGTATTGACCAGGTTCTGTGAAACTGTATTTGAAAAACTGCCATAAAAATTATGGTGCAAATTCCACACCTGAATCCAGGTACATCTGTGTATATGGAACTGGGGGCAGAATTTGGCTACAAGGCGTGACTCAGAACATTGTTAAAATGAAGACCAAGCTTTCTTTAGTTTGCCTCTGCTCAAAACAGCTGAAATTTGCTCAAAAAAATTAGTATGACTCTGACACTTAAAGCCAAACTCTGGTGTTCTGCAAGATTACAATGTCTTAGTTCCATTACTCTACTAGGATACTGAAGCTTTGGGTTTCTGCTGCAAAAAAATGCAGTAAAATTTAAACTTAGAGGAATCTGGCCCTGCACACTACCCATAACAGTTCTATTGGGCATGCTTGGCAATAAAACCAAGACTAATCTTGGATTCCATTTTGTGAAAACGCTTAAAGAGGAAGGCACGCTTGTTCCTTAACTGCATAATTGTCCACTGATCTTCCTAAGAAACTATCTCTGTGCAAGTCAAATGAGGGACTGAGGCCTAAAGGTCAGTAAAGTAGCACATAGGAAAACAAAAACGGTGAGTACATATTCTTCAGTGCAGACAACTGAGAGCACAAGCTTGCAGTGTCTGTTTTTTTCAAACTTGCATAACAATTTTGCTACTAATAATGTACTTAGTAAAAATAAGTAGTAAAAGTCAGCATGGCATAATTTCAAGAAACGTGTCTCTGCCTCTCCAAATTGCTCTCTAGTGTACATGGTACATACATTGAAATTGTTTATGGATTTTGACTTGGTGGTACTGTGAAACCTAACCCTGACTTTTCATTTCTGTGACTTAAAGTCGAGAACTTTGTTGTGTAATTAAGTACAGTGGGTCACTGAGCACTGTGGCAATGCTATTTTCTAGTGTATGGAGTACTGAATCCATAGAGCAGCATTAATTGCTAGGTAGGAAAGGATATTAATATTTTGAATGGTTGTAAGTGGTTTTGCATAAATGCCAGCAATAAGGAAATGGTTTTATGTTTTATTGTTATGCATTTTTAATGTCAGAGTGTGCTCTAACCATAAAGATTCTAACAAAAATTAAAGCACTGTGTGAATCTCACTACATATTGCAGAAGGTTTTTCTTAGTATGTTACTCTCCTCTCCTCTCCTCTCCTCTCCTCTCCTCTCCTCTCCTCTCCTCTCCTCTCCTCTCCTCTCCTCTCCTCTCCTCTCCTCTCCTCTCCTCTCCTCTCCTCTCCTCTCCTCTCCTCTCCTCTCCTCTCCTCTCCTCTCCTCTCCTCTCCTCTCCTCTCCTCTCCTCTCCTCTCCTCTCCTCTCCTCTCCTCTCCTCTCCTCTCCTCTCCTCTCCTCTCCTCTCCTCTCCTCTCCTCTCCTCTCCTCTCCTCTCCTCTCCTCTCCTCTCCTCTCCTCTCCTCTCCTCTCCTCTCCTCCTTTTCTAGTCTTTTGTCTTTTTTTTCTTCTTTCTTTTCTCTCCACACTTATCAGTGACCTAAAGCAAATTCTTCTTTCCTTGATTTACTCTTAAGATGAACTCTAAAATTTTGCAGCAGAGATGTTCTATGAGTCTTCAAAAAAATCAGGTAATGTCTTAAACATGGAACTTCACTTGTGTTTTTGCAAATCATACTCAAAGACTATACCCAGTCTCACCAGTCTTTCCCAGAAGGCTTGATTTTTTTGCTAGTGTGACAATAGGCAACACTAGTCTAGGCACATAGGTGGTCAATCCATAGTCATTATAATATGCAGGTACTCTGAATTAAATGGGTGGAATATTTGTCTTTCATGGTTTTTTTTTATGTTATTGTTCATTAAATAAATGCTATTTTTTATATCCTACATTTTTAGGATTTTTAGTGCTTTACAGGATGTAGTTAAACTGACCTTATATTTAAGAATCAATGTGATCTCCTGGTCAATAATAAAAAAGCTTTTTGAAATGACAGAGACATTCATCATTGTCAGTTAACAGTTATGATTACTTGGACCATTAATCATTAGTAATTAAACTTAAAAGAAATAATGAAATTATCTCAAATTTCTCCTTAGAAAATGGCAGTCTAAATATAGGTTAAGAGACAGCTGCAGATAGTTCTATCCATGACTTTACTGTAAGATTTCTGCAGGATCACAAATGCATAGCTCTTTCTTCACAAAAGTTACATGCTAAGAAATATGTCAAAACATGAATCAAGTAATTAAATAGTTAAGTGAGTGTTTAATAATAGATTCTATTACAACTATTTACATTCCACTGGGAATGTGCCATATAATGATATTGTAGTCCTCAGTATCGTCACCCAACTTTCAGAGCAGCATTTTCTGTAATAGAATAAGGCATTTATCTTGTATAAAGTTTAAATGGGTAGAGCATGACTGCAGAAGCTTGTCAGATGATGGCTTTAATGAGATCCTTATGGGCACCATGTGATGCTACAATGTCTTTCACCCTATCTCTAGAATTCACAACATTTTGTACACTGATTTTTCCTTTTGCCAAGTTTCTCAAGATAAACAAATGTTTCTATGACAGCTGGCTCTAAAAGCAACCATTTCCATGGCAAGAAAATTTGAATATCTGACCTTACAGCTACAATAATGTTCTTGTATCATGTATGTATGTAATTGTACCAGAGAAAGCAAATATTTCTGTGCTGGTAGAATAATATGTACAAATGTGTGGCACATAAACCTTTTAAAATATCTGTATCAAATTTTATGTAGAATTAAACTATTACATGTACATAAACTCCTGGAAACAGATGGGTGATTTAAGGCAAAAATGCATAAAAACTCCACTTTTTTTTCCTGATAGTAGTAATGGTCAGTGATCTCTGTAAAGGGTCATGGTCTAATTGCCCAGAGAAATGCATAAGCATATAAAGGAGATAGTGTCTATTCTAAAGATTTTACAGACTAAGATGACAAGCTATCTCTAAAGGTGGTAGCATAGTATAACAGAAAATCATTTAAACATGCATTGGTGTATGTAATATATAAGCATACATATTGATACATGTATATGAAAACTTACTGAGATCAATACATTTGCAGGTTGAAATATATCACATTCTCCTCTGTGAACATATCTGTTCACACTCATATTATAAAAGCTTACATTCAATTTTTAAAGTAAACTATACCTAATTCTTCATTATTTGACATCCTGTAAGAAGCATTAAGTTATAACTTCTTGAGTAGTATCAGGAATCAGAACTTTTTCTGGTTTTATATTAAAGTGTTTCAACTGAGGTGTCATAAGGATAATTTGGGGAAAAGTAAACAGAATCAGTGTGATTCTCAAAACAAGAAGGCAAAAATGATTTATTAAAGACAGAACAGAGGAAACATAGATCTATGATGGGTCTTAGAGGTGAAAATAAACATTTTGGCCACTTAAGTTGGTATTCCTTATCGTTTTTTTGCAATGAAGAAGTTTAAGTAATCACACAACAATATATTACTTTCCTCACTTTATTTTAAATACTGAAAAATGTGGTGACATGTAACAGTGCATTCTTTTTCTCAAGAGGCTTTTATATATAGATATAAAAAATAATATCCTACTGAAATTACTGTTTTGTATTTTATTTTTGTTAATCATGATCTCAGTGGCATTTTTATTACAATTAGTTTGATAAATTATAATCTGAATTAATAAAATGCAACAGATTTTATTAAAAACCTGAATGGGATTTACCCTATTTAGTCAGGTTCACTATTAACACACTGTATAGGTCTGCCTTCAGCATCCTGTCAGCTCTATTTTATCGGAAAGCTGCTGCAGTGAATATCACATTCAGGAGTTTTACTTTAGTAGTTTTATCAAGACTGCTGATGATTTTGCAAAAAGGAATTTTAAACCCACAAGTTTCCATTAAAATTTCCTTCAGAATATCTAAGAATTTTCAGCAGGAAACACATGTGAATGTGGATTCAATGGGAATATTTTATTAACAAATTATTCTGTGTTTAATATTTAATCTCTGAAGATATTTGTAGAACTATGCCATATTTGTTAATGGAATATTTAGTATTCTGATTTATTCTTGGTTCAATTCTGTAAGTCTTGCCCAGGTTAAAAACTCTTAGCTTCTTCAGAAAATCTCCCTTCCAAATGACAAGGCAACAAAATGCACTTGGCTCAAAATATTCATAGTTAGTTGTCTGACAATCTGCCATCTGATTAAGTGTCTGTTCCTAGGCACATAGAAACAAACAGGTTTAATTTCCTGGACAGTAACCTTCAGTTCAAACTCCATGGATATTTTGATTTTTTAAAATACCAAACACTTTAAAATCCCATCAAACTTGGTGCCTCTGAAAACTGCAGTATTTTAATAACATGACCCATTTCTCCTTATTCTTAACTTTTCTTTCAGCCAGTGGACCAATTTAGACAGGTAATCTACAGCAAAGCATAATATCATAATAGTGTAGGCCCTATATTAAAAAAGGACAACAATGACACTAATGAAAATACATCAATAAATTTTCAAAGAATGAATACCTCAAGACTGGTTGATAAACTGTTAACATATTGAGATCTGCATTTTCTCTTGTGTATTCCCAAACTTGTTGTGCCCTTTGGAAAAGAAAATAATTGTTTTTGACATTATTTGACTGACTTGATTCAAGTAGGCCATAATTACAGTGCTGATCAGATTTCCCTAGACCACTTGAATTTTCAAGCAGAACTACAACATATGGAAACATGATGGTTAATCGCAAACAGATACACTACACAGATCCCCCCCCCCCCCCAATTCTCATTCTGTGCTTCACTGAAGTTACTTCAAATTTACAACAGTGTAAAGGTAAAAAAACATAGCAACAATGTAATTACCATTGGAAGAAAGCTGCTCGTAGCAGTAGCAGAGAAGCTGTCAGTGCTTAAATACTGTTTAAGTATACAAAGGAGTACTTACATATGTTTTGATCAGCAAAGAATTGGTTTTCAAACTCTTATTTAAGGAAGAAAAAAAATTAAACAGAGAAAAAACAAGGCCCCTTTTCTCCTGTGAGGCATTTGTCAGACTTACGAAGGCTAAGACACAAAACATGAAAAAAAATCTTTGGGTGAGGGTTCTTTGATTATTCATGTCTAGCCAATGTAACTTTCAGTGATCCAATGAAACAGCAGAGGGTGACTATTTACTGCAAAACTAGTGGTGGGAATGAAGAAAGGATCCAGTAATCCAAAACAGAAAGAGCAAAACAGTGTTTAAAATAAATAATTTTAGTGTTTATAGTAATAGAAGAAGAAGCCAATTGGATAGCAGCAGGAACAGATTTAAAACCATAATTTTAAGAGATAAGACAAAAAAGTTTGGATATTCACATTGGTTGCCACAATGATCTCTAAAATTTTGTAGCAGTAGAAGCTTAGTAGAGGGTAGAGACTAAGAACCATAGGGAGTAAGAACCATATTTAGTTTTGAAAAATAAAGTGATCATACTACCTGGGAGGTAACTGGGAATTATAAAAATACTAATTGGATCTTTAGCATTGTGATTTACAGTCTTGATAAGGTCTTTACTGGATAATTTACTGCTTCTGATTATCCAGTTGGGTTTTCTTTGGACTCAAAGTTAGGGAATAGAAACTACTCAGGTATAATCAAAAGTGAGATCAATTTAGTAACACTGAATCTACTTGGCTACTCATGCATGAAGGCAAAAAATGGCAGCTCTCAGTGGAACAGTCTCTGTACATTTATTATTTGTATTATCATTTTTCCTGATAGCTTGATAACAAGCCTATCATTTATTATGGCAGGTGCTGTACAAACCAAATAAAGTACAAAAAAAGATGATCAAAGAGTAATTGTATATGCTTCCAAGTCAAGAGGCAAAACAAAGACATTGAGTGAAAATTGGTAAACTGGTAATGGTCTTATGAGCACCATACCCCAGCTGCTGAGATGGTTGGAGGTGCTTCTAGGAATCCTTGCAGGCGAAGGCCTATAAAGGAAGACCTGGAACTGGGGATCAAGAAGAAGTTCTGAGAAGGGCAGACTTGTATCATGGCCTGATCAGAGGAAGCCTGTATCTGTACAGAAGAAAGGAAAAAAAACCTTTATGATTTACAACTGCATAGTTGGAGTTAGGGGATGGATTCATAAATGAGGTTGGTGTGATCAGATACCCAGACAGGAAAAATTCTACTTCAACTCTCCATAGCAGAGACAACCTATGTAGATATCTCTGTATTCTACTTCAATTCTGTGCTCAAGTTATGGTTATAGACCTGATATTCATGTTGATTTTTTCTTGATCCAGTAGTCCTGAAAATGGAAGAGTTTTCAGTCTTTCCTTTTGTTTATTTTTAAACAAATAGACAACACAGAAGCAATTAATTAAAAATAGAGGATTTCCTCCCTAAAGAATTCAATGAAATATGAATTAATTTATGGCACATTTTTGCCTGCTGATGTAATTTTGTAATGGTTGTAGCTAAATTTTTGCTCCCACATTGTAATTATGTGTAAGTTGATGAAAGACAAAGGAAGAATAGTGTTGCAAATGAAGCAGGATCAAAGTAGGTTCTCATGATTTAGTTTGAACTCATGCAAATACATTTTTCCCCTAAAAAGCTCTTTAAGATTTTACCATGCAAGACAGAATTCATAGAGAACTCACAGAAATGTATCACACTTCAGTTGACAGAAAATATTATCAAATTATTTCTCAAGTGTCTTTTTCTCATACTTTCCTTTTTATATTTTTTTTCCAATTCTTTAAAGCCTTTTATCCTTCTTTTCTTTTTTATTTTATAAGAAAATTTATTTTTTTAGGATGGAATTTTTTGTTTGCAATTTAATGTTTCTGAATTCTGTCCAATATAATTTATATACTCTAAATCTGTTCACTTTGATAATGAAAGAAAAAAAGAGTATAAAATAAAACTTTGTTGTATTCTCTTTGATAAAAGAGCTCTTTTGATCCTTATATTACATTGAATTTGGTTTAAGGTTATTGAAGTCAATTACATCTTTCATAAGCTAACAAACCCTGCAAAAACACACACACTTTCTTGGTACTCTTCAGCTCTTTTTAAACCATTGCTATAGCTAATGGTTTTGTTGATTCTGACTCAAAGATAAGTCAAATAGAGCAACTATGTTGGAAGTACACCACTTTCTCTGGATTTCCCAGAGATACATATTTGTTAATTTTTATTTAAGTTCATTTTTAGAATTGTGTTGAGCACAAGATTGGGAAACAAGGAGCTTCAGTGAAATCCAAATCTCACAGGCATCGTCGCTGGATTTTGGCACTGCTGTGATGAACATACCTTGTGAGAATACTTTTTACTGATGAGTGTGTGCACTACAATGAACTTGTGCATTGTCCTAGACTGTATACTCCCTCCCTATTCAGACTGTATACTATGTCTACTGAAATGCAGGCTTTTGGGAAGCCTACCATCAACAACAAAACCAACTGCAGGATGGATGGGTGCTCAGGGGCTTTCCTTTATTCTCTAGTAAGCACCTGCTTTGCTCTTAGTCTTTCTTTAGCAGAGACTGTCATGTGACTGGAGGACTCTGTGACATGAACGAGTCAACATTAAGAGCAAATCGTATTTTTTTATAAGCCACCCATAGATACAGATTTGGATTTTGATATTTTCTGATGTAACCTGCCAATTTCCCTTGTCACATGAAGTATCTCTTTCTTGCTATTCCCTACTTAGTCTGTGCTTTGGTTCTCTGTGTTTTTATGTAAATGCTATATTTTTGCTTTTCCTAGTTGAAATATTCTTTTAAATGTTGCCATTTCAAAGCTCATTATATCTTTGGAAAGTAGAAGATATACAAAGGTGTTAAAGAACTAACTCTGCTCAGATTTATCATACCTTTGACTGACTGGGGAAATGACTTTCAGTTGACATCTGTGCCAACAAGTTAGCTGAAATAAAATTTTGTTTAATACCTTTGCATCAATAATCTAGGCACAGCATCATTGATTGAGAAAGTCTGATCAATAGAGTATTACTGACTGCCTAACTGTAACTTTGCCAGACTTTTTTGTTAATTCTGCTGATGACCTTCGTACCACCACTTTTCAGGTTCACCATTTTTTTGCCTTTGAAATTCAATTTGCTCCATTTGCTATTATTTAAGGAATTTACACATTCAATTGATTTCATTCTACCTGATACAATATGAGTTTAGTATATAAAAGATTGTGCATGCTTGGGACAAAACTTCTGTAGCCCCAAATTAGAATCTTCATGAGAAATTCACCTCAGGGAAGACATAATCCATGTAAAGAAAAAAGAGTAATATAAATAATTTATTTTAACCTGTGGATACTATGGCATTTTCATCTTGATATTTGCATTCAGTGTAGATGAAGTAGCAAGGAAAAAGGGAAATAATAATCTCAACTAGTCCCAGATAGTTATCATTCAAGAATAAGAAAACAAGTACAGAAATACTGAAAAATTCCAAATCCTAACTAATCATCCAGATAGAAATTTTCCTTTCTGTCCTTTCCTCACTGTGACTTATATTCGCCCTTGTTTCCTTCTGTGACATACTTTAAGCTATCTCCATTGACACTTCGATGGAACAAAACAACTGTTTCTTTGAAAGTTATGTAGCAATTTGAGATTGTTTAATTCAATGTTCCCTTGGAATACTTAATGTTTCCCTTATGCACAGACAAGACTGAATGCAACACCTAGATATATTTGTCTTAGCTAATGACATGTTGAGAAAAATGTATTGTTATTTTCTTTGATATAAATTCATGGCTTATGTTTTCATAGTTAGGAAGATATTAAAAATAAAATAAGCTAAAACACATTCATTTTACTATGATTGCCCTGTTAACATTTCATTGCTTGTGGAGCATACATGCCATCTACCCCTATATAATTTTCCAATATTAGAAATTGAAATCAGATCCTGTGCTAGATGTGTGAATGTGTGATGCAGAACCTGGCAAGGAGTCTAGGAAACTGGTTTATTCTGAGGCTGGCTGCTCCTAAGTCTCCATTTAAAGCTCTTCAGAAGTCCAAGAAGGTCCAAGAAGTTAAAAAACTGTCTTAGTAAAATGAGGACACCCCTAAATATGTTATTTTTCTCCTTGACAGCCTTTAAAGTCCACATATCTTTACAAAGTCTTTCATAGGCAAGGGATCTTGCCACCACTGCCTATAAAGATTTCTGAGTGCCTTCCTACTAGCTGCATAGAACAAAATATCTTTAATAGTCTGTCTGGATCAGAAATACAGACCTTCCTAGCAAACGGCTATCATATTACTCTTAATATGCTTGACCTTGATTTTAGAGTGAGATGAAGGCATCTGTATTCCATTTAACTAAGAAAATATCACTTGGGAGATAGTCAGATTTACCCACCTTCCCACCTATATTTGCCTATGTGCAACAGGCAAGCAAATTTAAGACTACTAATGTTTACATGATCCAGGCTTGAAGGTACATGTGCAAAAGATTTGTTTAAAAACAAGTTAAGTTTGGAGGAATGCCATTCTGATTAATGATAATATTTATGTTTGGGAAAAAGAAGTGACGCCAGTAAAACTTGCTAAATGTATATAATGTACTAGATAATGGTATTAGGTCCAAGATGGCTTTCATTCCTGCTTCAGATTAACATATTGAGAAATATGCTAGCCAAAATATTTCCAGTTCAGGGATGGATAGAGACAGCAAACAAAAAATCAATGGAGCAATTATATATATATATACACCCATCAACAATTAAAGAAAAAAATGACATCTAAAATTCTAAATGTTCTATTCACTTGTTTCTCTAAATTAATTCTATTTACAGGCACATGTAATGTTTTCTGATTTTAATAATATCTATTTTTTCAGATATATTAAAATTAAATCACTCCCCTTATATGTTTAGTAGAACAATCAGACCATCTTTAACATTTCACTGACCAATGAATTGCTGTTGTATGCACTCCTAAGGTGACACAACTCATAAATAACGTTAAAGCCTGCTGTTCAAAGTAAAAAAAAAGTGAATGGTGCTAGAACCAGGAATTAACTTTAAACCTGACTGGAGAATGAAATGTCTCCTGTGAAAAAAAAAAAAAACTTTTGGAAGCAGATCTCTTGAAAACAGGTAATTTACATTTTTGAAGATTAACATATTGCTAAGACTTTGAACACTCTCACAATTTGTCTTGATTCTCTATTTAATCTTCTCTTTAAAATCTGGTATCTATGATTGAGGTAAACATTCTGGTACCTTTCAGATATTCAGGCATGTATTTAAAGAAAATTAGAAAGCTAAGAAACTATAAAAGAGGTGGAAGGTGGTATCTCAAAAAATTTCCAGATCTGCACTGTGTCTCCAGAATAGCTCATTTCTGGAGAGTGACTT
Organism: Vidua macroura; assembly: GCF_024509145.1. NCBI lineage: Eukaryota > Metazoa > Chordata > Aves > Passeriformes > Viduidae > Vidua > Vidua macroura. The sequence goes on from NC_071577.1 coordinate 23,077,228, forward strand.
TTGAAAATTTCTCAGAATTCAGAAACAGTTAAAATGTTGGTGGTTTTTTTTAAGGTAGGAATAAGATAATATCTTCAATGCTTTTAGTCACTGTGCTGACATAGTAAATGAAAGCATACTGATTCCATTTTGTTGATCATTTAATCAGTGCAAAGTATGTCCCATTTATCAAATTTTATGATATCCACCTAATGCCTGATTAGAAATATAAATAGAATTTAGCAAGTCCTGGGAAGGGAGAGGGTGGTGCAGTGCAAGATTCCCCTCTCTTAAAGAATTATTCAAAGTGTTTCTAATTGTGGAACATATTTTAGTTCTGTGTAATAAGAAAACGAAAGGGTTTCTGGCAATTCCTCCTAGCAAGAATTATTATATGTTTTCTGTGTCCTATATTCTTTAGGCTGGATTATAATGTGGTATGATGTCTACTGTATTATTTTTCTTTTTCTGTCTTGTTACCTTTTTTTTTTTACAGTGAGCTTCAGGATATGCACTACTTGGAAAGTCCTGCTGAAGTCACAAGGTAAATAAGAAATAGACTGGTAATACCTCCAATTCCAATACCATAGACTGGTAATACCTCCAGTTCCAGGATCTGACTCTAATTTCTTGAAAGCTTTACAATGCTGTTTCCTGGGCCTGCCATTTCATTAGTTATTCATCATCATAATGACTGTATTTATTATTACTGCTAAAAATAGGTAATGATGGCAGTATTTAATCTAATGGATTCACTTTGTCCCTGCTTGAAAATGTTGATCTGTCACTTACAGTAGGTTTATAAGGCTGCAATATTATCTTAGTGAAGCTGTTTGTGCTTGTAAGATTTTCATGTTTGGAGTATTATAGATCTTTTTCTAACACAGAACTACCAAAATCAGATTTTTGTTTTGCCTAATTTAGAGTAAAATGACGTGTGTAATTTGGAGGGCTGTCTGAAAATGCTATTTAAGTGTAATAGCTAATGACTTTATTACCAGATTTTGTGATTTTTTTTTGATCCTTGGGTTTGCTCAGTCCTCTGTTTTTTAGTTAGCAGGATAAGAAAACTTTCTGTTTTCAAATACAAATATACTTCCAAGAGGGTTTAATAAGTTCCCATGGCATACCTTACAGAAAAAAAAAAATCCTTCAATTTGAGATTTGATGATTTGAAAGTGTTATATATATTAAAATATACATAGCTTTTTAAAAATTCCCATGAACAGTGAAAGGGATGGTTTCCTCTAAAGAATGTTTCCTTTTAAAAATTACTACTCCTACACCAAAAATGCAATTGCTTATTCTTCTGATCTTGTCATTTCACATATTTTTCATTAGCTGTGGAGCTACTTAAAGTCTCTGTTCTGGAGAGAGAAAGAGGACATTTAGCATACTAACACATTAGCATACTTCTATAATTTAGTTTACTGAAACATTCCAAATACTTATATCACCTCCATACCTACCTTTGCTTATGCCCCTCTCTGAGAGCTAGAGTGCTGTTAAAATTGAATGTATTAATTTATGATAGACAACTTGAAACTGTCTTACACATCATTGTCAGAGAACACACCAAAGAAAGAATATTAGTTCAAACTTAAATGGTTTGAACTACACATTTATATACCTCAAAGAAGCTATAATGAATTAGGTAGGCCTCAAAAAAGTATAAACTATGCCAAGAACCCATGTCGTCCAGTGATAAATGCCACAAAAGCATTGTAAACTACTGCCTAAATATCATGTAAAATATAAGAACTACAAATGTCCAGCACATTCTGTGAGCCTCTGGCAGATCTGCTGCACAGCCATTGTGTGCCCTACCCTGGTAAAGGAATGGTCATCCTAAGGTGTGATTGTTAAAACACATGAGCAATAATAATCATGAATTAAATGATTTATACAAATAGGACAATCTATGTCTCTGTTTCTTCTGCAACATTACACAGATCACGGATTCATGATTCCACAATCCATATCCTACTTCAATGATTCAGGTTTCTTTCTTTGAACTACTTAGAACATGGTACAAAATTCACACATTATTTACACTTCTCTTCTGGCTAAAAGGGAGCTACACTTTCTAGTCCTGTGCTCACAATGTGTTCACAGTTTGTTTAAAATTCAAATATGGCATTTCTAATACCAGCTTTAGTGTGTCATTTAACCACAGCCATAGTTTTTAGATTCTTTCTACTCTCCAAAAATAATAGTTATCTTCTGGTTTTTCAAATTGTTGCCATTTTCAGTATAAAAGCTATACTTGCTTCCCTTCTTTTTTTAAAACACCTGCCTAATTTTACTTTCTGTGAGATTCCTGGTTAGTTCAAAAGGGAATCTCCTAATCAGCTGTATTTTGGCTATAGAAAAAAGTGGACTTGAAAAGTGATGACTGTGGAATGACTTTTCTTTTTAGCTGTTTTCAGCAATACTTCCCCCAGGCAATGCAATATTGCACTGTTATAAGGCCTTTTCTTGGGCCAATACATTTACAGGTCTAATGAAGGAGTGCTGTCCTTGGAAAAAATTAACCTTGCAAGAAATGACTTGTTTGTTATGTTCTCTTATATGACAAATGAAGAACGAGTGAAGGGTTGACAAGTTCTTGGTCACTGCTTGCTGCCTTGATTTGGTGTAATACTGCAAACAGAATGTCACCCTACACTTTAGATTCTTGTTTTGCTCTGCCTATAATTGTATCACCATATTACTGATACTGGGATTACTACCCATTTAAAAATAATGCTGTAAAGATGGCATCCTAGCCATCGAAGTCTTAGCATTGCACATTGAAAACAAATAAATGCACAAACTGAAAAATAGCCAACTGAGTAACAGGGATAAGTCACCTGAAGAACAACACACTGAACAAATAAAGTAAACAAATTATTTCTATATAAATGGTAGGAACTAATCTAGTGAAAATGATTAGCAAGATATGACAGCATTATCTCTGTCAGCAACACTGTGATGGCTGTTCACCCCATGGCTTACCTGGAGAAGATGAGTGATTCTGAGCACAGTTTAGGAATTAGAACATGCTAAGTGGCATATGTAATAGACTTGCCTCATGCCTCTGATATAAAACGCGTAGCCAAGATATTACTACCCAACCACCTTGGCATCCACCTATCTTGGTTTTTTTTTAATTATGCCTGTGTGCCTCTAGCCATAGCAGTAACACTATTTTCAGTTCTGCTTATGAATTTTTAAAAAACTTGTGTATCGATATATTTTCAACATTACTGGTATACCTTGAGAAATATTATCATTCTTTCTCCCAAGCATTTATTCTTTTTGCCATGTCATAGCTCAGTCTTCTCGGATGCTTTATTTTTATGTCTCAAAACAACAGTTCCTTCTCCCTGCAAACAATAGTGAAGACATGGGCATTTTATAATTCACTCTCTGTATACTTCACTGTCCAAAACAAAATAAATGTAGAATCTACATACAGAATATATTCCCCCTCCATGCACCCTAAGAGCTCTTGTACAGTATTGGAAGAGTGATCAATTACTGGTATGCAGCCCCCATAATAATGAGCTGGTTCTGGGACACACTCTGGCCATTCACCCAAGATAATGATCAAGTTGTGGTGTAGTAAACACATTCTGCATCCATCCATAGGATGTCATGCATTCTGCATAATATAAAGGGAATGATCAAATATAGAGATATACAAATACTGCAAGTACCACCCAGACTGGAGATGATGGTATACACAGATCCTGCTTAAATAGTCCTTAGCAAATATGTTGGTATATGGTGCAGCTACTAAAGCAATACAACAGTGTGGGTCAAACGCTATTCTGCATAGGATTAAGTTACAATATTCTGCTAAACGTCGTGTTTTTCTGGTGATGATTTTCAAATTAGCTTTCTGACTTTGTCTACTTTAATCTTTTTACCCTGCACTTCTCTCAGTGTCTCATAATCTTTTCTTCTGTGTCTGATCTTCTAGAACCCTGTATATAATCCTCACAAAAAAAATTCTCTTACTCTAATTGATTATTCATTTTGAAAGACAAAGAGGGAGGGAGCATAAAGCACACAAGCATACTGCTTCTGGTTCTCCTATTACACTTAAAGTTTGCTTTAGTTTTTTTAAAATGTATTTTTTCCAACCAAAACTTGGCTTTGCTGGTGTGCGTGGCTTTTGCTTTACCTACTGAACAGTTTTACCCCCAGCACACAACTTTTCTCACTTTTACCTTTCTGATTCTCTCCCCTGTCCCACCAGGGAGGAGTGAACAAGAGGCTGTGTGGGGATGAGTTACTGGCTAGAATTAAACCACAACATCATGAAGGCTAAGACCTTAGCAGGATCCTAAAAACGAAACAGGCATTTACACAGATAATCAAAAGATCTATAGTTTCAGAGTTTAAACGAAGTGAATGACTCCTGATGGTTCATACCATTAGCCAAGTATTGACAATGGGAAGAAACTTCCCCTATGGCCAATTTATTTTTTAATTATCCACTCTGGGATTTCTTATACTTTCCTCTAAGGTAACTTTTACTAGCCTCTCCTATCACCAGAGCCACCAAAAGTATTGTTTTAAACAAGATGGCTGCATTCAGAGATCGGTTCTTTGAATGCCAATTTGGATTACTCTCACTACTCTCTTTAGTTTCAGGTGCCTGATTTATTCAGACAAGGTTGAATTCAGCAATCACTATTACAGCTAACCCCCCCAACTCTTCAGAATAAGTAAGATTTTTTTATCAATATAAGATAGGAGTTCTTCTAAAACTTCAGTTCACTGTTTTACATTTAAGCATCTTTTTTTTTTTCTCCTACATTTCAGAATGCTGACCTGATAAAAAAAATGGCTGTTATCTTTTTCACCTCTAGTAGGTCTGAAAGATATAAAATCCACTTTCTTAGCTCTTAATTTCCTATGTATGCATACAAAATCTAGATGTTTGTAGCCATCCAGTTCCTGCAACAAATAATTCAATGTTTGTTTCTCAGAAGACACCAGTGTAGCTTAGTGATGTGTTCAGACGTTCATGAGCAACCTTTTAGTAGCAAACCCATTTGTGAGATATCTTTCTGCAGAAGGAAAGAGATTGTTTTAGAAGGAAAATGTTTCCAGTTTGAAGTGTTCACTAGGTTTAGTAAAAGCAAAGGAAGGAAAATATGTATTCTTTAAAGGAAAGATATGGAAATTTTAAACTATATGTACATTTTACAAAAATTTAAATGAATGTCTGTGTCTAATCTCAAGTGCATTTGATTAAAAAAAAGGGACAATTTTGATGTTCCATGTTCAATTATTAAGCAAAAATATTCAGTTATCAGATAGTTAATTAAGTGGAACTGACTGTATTCATTAAAATATTTGTTCCAAACAAATGTATTTAACATTCAGATATTATGCAGAATAGGTGACAATTGCATATCTCCATGGAGATCAATAATGGGATTCAGATCATTGTGTAAAGAGTCTGCAAGTTTAATGCAGAGAGAATGTCATTATTATTTCTCTCTTAATGATGGTCATTATGCGCAAACACTGATTGAATTCCATTTGTTACCTGCATTTGAGCTGAGAGGAATAATTACAATTTAAGTGTCTCCATTAAAATTCATAAAAGAATATGAATGCAAAAATTATACTTGAAACTGACAAAATATACTTTGAGGATATAAATTGTGTTTTCTGATAGGCCTCTTAAAAGTATTAAAAATAGCTTCATTTTAATAAGATGGCATATAAAGATCATGCATTATCATCACCTTTATGTTAATTTTCATAATACATGACTAATACTAAAAAGTGAAGAAATTAACTTTTAAAAGTAGAAATTAATGAAACAATAGGCTACTTGTCATACAGCCTATCGGAATGGATACCTCTATATGTGGATTGTAGTCACCCATACTATGTTAACTCATCAGCTGTTGTATATTGTGGAGATTATCCTGCCATGTTTTCTGTGACATGTTTCAATATGTTTTTTTGCTAATTAAATGGGATGTTATTAGTGCAGCCATTTATTCAAGAAAACCTTTTACATGTTCTATGATTTACTACCTTGCACTGACTGCTTATTGTACCATGAGACTGATTCAAGTGCTTACTACAAGTACAGAAGGGCCTGATCCGTGGTGGTGCTCAGCTTTTCAATAGTTCTTTGTGCCTCTTGACTTCTCACTGAGGTGCTTAGTTCTTTATAGGATTAGATCCTTAAGCTATAATTATTAATAGCAGCAATACTCCTGAGGGACTGCCTGATGACATATCTCCTGAAACAGTAAATGACAGCCAAAGACACTTCTTGCCATCTTTATATACTAAGAGATGACAGACTGGATGGTGGGAGTAAGGTTTCTTTGCTAAGGGTATGTTAGTATGAAACATCCCTACCTATTATATATATATTCCTGAGTAAATATGTAGGGTCCTTCTGATGGCATCTAGAAATGGTTGTTTACATTTCTCTGCTTTTTTTTCTTTTTTTTTTTTGGTACAGACATAGCTATTTTAGGTAAGCTCATTGAATATATGCAGGTGAGCTGTTCTGGGTGGGTGATCTTTCCATATGTCAGTTCAATTCCTGGGAAAACCAAGGGATCTCTGGCTGTTGGTGTTAGGACTGAGTTTTGCCTGCTTTTGTGAGGGGTGATTGCGCTGGAGACTCAAGATGCATTTTGGCAAGGCATATACATTATCAAGTTATCATTTTATAACTTTATTATAATTAATATTATTTTTAAACTTATTATTAAGGGAGACAGCAGAAATCTGTTACTGAGATTATATATGGATATATATATCCATATCTTCTGGTTATTTGTCTCAGTTGGGGGATGATGTCTTAAAATTAGTTGATAAAGCTTTACAAGGACAAAATACTGTGCTCATCAAGAACAAAAAAATGAAACCAAAGAAAAAGCCAGGATATTTACAGCATTTCAGCTTGTATTTTTCCCTCTAATTTTTTTTCTGGCACTTCACTATTAAAATTATAAAGGAGAGTCTAGAATTGTATAACTATTTAACACTTGGTTAAACACTATTCAAGTATTTGTCACCAGGCAAATGTTTCCCTATTAAGTGAAATTTATGCTAAAATGGTTCTGATTAAGCAGTAGTCATTGCCATTTACAGTTGGTAGACTAAACAGTTTCCCTGGAAGATATCTCAATTAAGTGGCTGTCCAAATGAAACGTGTCACTATTAAATTATGTTTGCTACACTATTATACTTTACTCCTCTGAATGATGTGATTTAACATATAATTCGGTTACTAAACAGTAAGAAGTGCTTCACATATATAGCTTTCATTCTTAGAAGAGACATGAAAAAATTGTGAATAGCACTTGGTTTAAAATAAAATTCAGGGCTTAGCATTAATCAGTAACAACTGAATATGCATGATTATTGGCAGAACAAGTTTGTAGAATTGGCTTTGCGGAACTGGGATGAGAGACACAGAGGTGACAGTGCACATAAAGTAAGGAGTGAGCAGTTTCATGTAAATAAGCTTTCTGTGTCCAGTCTAGAATCTGCAACCATGGAAAAATTGGATTCTGCAAACCAGTGAGTTCTTGCTGAATCAGTGGGCAGAACTTCAGAGATCCATATCCTCTCTGCATTGCCTCTTCCTCTGGACAGAATCATAAAATGATTTTACAAGAATTTATTAAAACTCAAAATCCTCACACCTTTGCTGTAAGTTTATTAGCTTTTAAAGCTCTTGCAATATAGCTAAAAAACATGCTATATGAGTTCCTAGAACTTTGATAGATATAATAAGCAATTATTATGGGACTGACA